>NW_027365547.1:0-106573 GCF_046119375.1 Phyllobates terribilis | reverse complement strand
GAAAAAGCAAAAAATTTCAGAATTGCGCCTTGCAATGCGGAGAAATTACTGTTTGTGCATTTACAAAATTCATTGATTTTTGCCATTGAAAAATATCATGTTATTCATATACCAGAAATGATTGATGTTTTTCAATGGCAAAAATCAATGAATATTGTAAATGCACAAACAGTAATTTCTCCGCATTGCAAGGTGCAATTCTGAAATTTTTTGCTTTTTCCTGCTTATCCTAGCATGATAAAGAAGATTCAAAGAGAGTGAGATGCCAGCTCCTTTCATTCAGTCAGTAGCTTCAAACATTTCTGGACGTTTTTCAATGGCAAAAATCAATGAATATTGTAAATGCACAAACAGTAATATCTCCACATTGCAAGGTGCAATTCTGAAATTTTTTGCTTTTTCCTGTTAATCCTAGCATGATAAAGAAGATTTAAAGAGAGTGAGATGCCAGCTCCTTTCATTCAGTCAGTAGCTTCAAACATTTCTGGTATATGAAAAACATGTTTTTCAATGGCAAAAATCAATGAATATTGTAAATGCACAAACAGTAATATCTCCACATTGCAAGGTGCAATTCTGAAATTTTTTGCTTTTTCCTGCTAATCCTAGCATGATAAAGAAGATTCAAAGAGAGTGAGATGCCAGCTCCTTTCATTCAGTCAGTAGCTTCAAACATTTCTGGTATATGAAAAACATGTTTTTCAATGGCAAAAATCAATGAATATTGTAAATGCACAAACAGTAATATCTCCACATTGCAAGGTGCAATTCTGAAATTTTTTGCTTTTTCCTGCTAATCCTAGCATGATAAAGAAGATTCAAAGAGAGTGAGATGACAGCTCCTTTCATTCAGTCAGTAGCTTCAAACATTTCTGGACATTTTTCAATGGCAAAAATCAATGAATATTGTAAATGCACAAACAGTAATATCTCCACATTGCAAGGTGCAATTCTGAAATTTTTTGCTTTTTCCTGCTAATCCTAGCATGATAAAGAAGATTCAAAGAGAGTGAGATGCCAGCTCCTTTCATTCAGTCAGTAGCTTCAAACATTTCTGGACGTTTTTCAATGGCAAAAATCAATGAATATTGTAAATGCACAAACAGTAATATCTCCACATTGCAAGGTGCAATTCTGAAATTTTTTGCTTTTTCCTGTTAATCCTAGCATGATAAAGAAGATTCAAAGAGAGTGAGATGCCAGCTCCTTTCATTCAGTCAGTAGCTTCAAACATTTCTGGTATATGAAAAACATGTTTTTCAATGGCAAAAATCAATGAATATTGTAAATGCACAAACAGTAATATCTCCACATTGCAAGGTGCAATTCTGAAATTTTTTGTTTTTTCCTGTTAATCCTAGCATGATAAAGAAGATTCAAAGAGAGTGAGATGCCAGCTCCTTTCATTCAGTCAGTAGCTTCAAACATTTCTGGTATATGAAAAACATGTTTTTCAATGGCAAAAATCAATGAATATTGTAAATGCACAAACAGTAATATCTCCACATTGCAAGGTGCAATTCTGAAATTTTTTGCTTTTTCCTGCTAATCCTAGCATGATAAAGAAGATTCAAAGAGAGTGAGATGCCAGCTCCTTTCATTCAGTCAGTAGCTTCAAACATTTCTGGTATATGAAAAACATGTTTTTCAATGGCAAAAATCAATGAATATTGTAAATGCACAAACAGTAATATCTCCACATTGCAAGGTGCAATTCTGAAATTTTTTGCTTTTTCCTGCTAATCCTAGCATGATAAAGAAGATTCAAAGAGAGTGAGATGCCAGCTCCTTTCATTCAGTCAGTAGCTTCAAACATTTCTGGTATATGAAAAACATGTTTTTCAATGGCAAAAATCAATGAATATTGTAAATGCACAAACAGTAATATCTCCACATTGCAAGGTGCAATTCTGAAATTTTTTGCTTTTTCCTGCTAATCCTAGCATGATAAAGAAGATTCAAAGAGAGTGAGATGCCAGCTCCTTTCATTCAGTCAGTAGCTTCAAACATTTCTGGTATATGAAAAACATGTTTTTCAATGGCAAAAATCAATGAATATTGTAAATGCACAAACAGTAATATCTCCACATTGCAAGGTGCAATTCTGAAATTTTTAGCTTTTTCCTGTTAATCCTAGCATGATAAAGAAGATTCAAAGAGAGTGAGATGCCAGCTCCTTTCATTCAGTCAGTAGCTTCAAACATTTCTGGACGTTTTTCAATGGCAAAAATCAATGAATATTGTAAATGCACAAACAGTAATATCTCCACATTGCAAGGTGCAATTCTGAAATTTTTTGCTTTTTCCTGTTAATCCTAGCATGATAAAGAAGATTCAAAGAGAGTGAGATACCAGCTCCTTTCATTCAGTCAGTAGCTTCAAACATTTCTGGTATATGAAAAACATGTTTTTCAATGGCAAAAATCAATGAATATTGTAAATGCACAAACAGTAATATCTCCACATTGCAAGGTGCAATTCTGAAATTTTTTGCTTTTTCCTGCTAATCCTAGCATGATAAAGAAGATTCAAAGAGAGTGAGATGCCAGCTAATTTCATTCAGTCAGTAGCTTCAAACATTTCTGGACGTTTTTCAATGGCAAAAATCAATGAATATTGTAAATGCACAAACAGTAATATCTCCACATTGCAAGGTGCAATTCTGAAATTTTTTGCTTTTTCCTGCTAATCCTAGCATGATAAAGAAGATTCAAAGAGAGTGAGATGCCAGCTCCTTTCATTCAGTCAGTAGCTTCAAACATTTCTTGTATATGAAAAACATGTTTTTCACTGGCAAAAATCAATGAATATTGTAAATGCATAAACAGTAATATCTCCACATTGCAAGGTGCAATTCTGAAATTTTTTGCTTTTTCCTGCTAATCCTAGCATGATAAAGAAGATTCAAAGAGAGTGAGATACCAGCTCCTTTCATTCAGTCAGTAGCTTCAAACATTTCTGGACGTTTTTCAATGGCAAAAATCAATGAATATTGTAAATGCACAAACAGTAATATCTCCACATTGCAAGGTGCAATTCTGAAATTTTTTGCTTTTTCCTGTTAATCCTAGCATGATAAAGAAGATTCAAAGAGAGTGAGATGCCAGCTCCTTTCATTCAAGTCAGTAGCTTCAAACATTTCTGGTATATGAAAAACATGTTTTTCAATGGCAAAAATCAATGAATATTGTAAATGCACAAACAGTAATATCTCCACATTGCAAGGTGCAATTCTGAAATTTTTTGCTTTTTCCTGCTTATCCTAGCATGATAAAGAAGATTCAAAGAGAGTGAGATGCCAGCTCCTTTCATTCAGTCAGTAGCTTCAAACATTTCTGGTATATGAAAAACATGTTTTTCAATGGCAAAAATCAATGAATATTGTAAATGCACAAACAGTAATATCTCCACATTGCAAGGTGCAATTCTGAAATTTTTTTGCTTTTTCCTGCTAATCCTAGCATGATAAAGAAGATTCAAAGAGAGTGAGATGCCAGCTCCTTTCATTCAGTCAGTAGCTTCAAACATTTCTGGACGTTTTTCAATGGCAAAATCAATGAATATTGTAAATGCACAAACAGTAATATCTCCACATTGCAAGGTGCAATTCTGAAATTTTTTGCTTTTTCCTGTTAATCCTAGCATGATAAAGAAGATTCAAAGACAGTGAGATGCCAGCTCCTTTCATTCAGTCAGTAGCTTCAAACATTTCTGGTATATGAAAAACATGTTTTTCAATGGCAAAAATCAATGAATATTGTAAATGCACAAACAGTAATATCTCCACATTGCAAGGTGCAATTCTGAAATTTTTTGCTTTTTCCTGCTAATCCTAGCATGATAAAGAAGATTCAAAGAGAGTGAGATGCCAGCTCCTTTCATTCCGTCAGTAGCTTCAAACATTTCTGGTATATGAAAAACATGTTTTTCAATGGCAAAAATCAATGAATATTGTAAATGCACAAACAGTAATATCTCCACATTGCAAGGTGCAATTCTGAAATTTTTTGCTTTTTCCTGCTTATCCTAGCATGATAAAGAAGATTCAAAGAGAGTGAGATGCCAGCTCCTTTCATTCAGTCAGTAGCTTCAAACATTTCTGGACGTTTTTCAATGGCAAAATCAATGAATATTGTAAATGCACAAACAGTAATATCTCCACATTGCAAGGTGCAATTCTGAAATTTTTTGCTTTTTCCTGTTAATCCTAGCATGATAAAGAAGATTCAAAGACAGTGAGATGCCAGCTCCTTTCATTCAGTCAGTAGCTTCAAACATTTCTGGTATATGAAAAACATGTTTTTCAATGGCAAAAATCAATGAATATTGTAAATGCACAAACAGTAATATCTCCACATTGCAAGGTGCAATTCTGAAATTTTTTGCTTTTTCCTGCTAATCCTAGCATGATAAAGAAGATTCAAAGAGAGTGAGATGCCAGCTCCTTTCATTCCGTCAGTAGCTTCAAACATTTCTGGTATATGAAAAACATGTTTTTCAATGGCAAAAATCAATGAATATTGTAAATGCACAAACAGTAATATCTCCACATTGCAAGGTGCAATTCTGAAATTTTTTGCTTTTTCCTGCTAATCCTAGCATGATAAAGAAGATTCAAAGAGAGTGAGATGCCAGCTCCTTTCATTCAGTCAGTAGCTTCAAACATTTCTGGACGTTTTTCAATGGCAAAATCAATGAATATTGTAAATGCACAAACAGTAATATCTCCACATTGCAAGGTGCAATTCTGAAATTTTTTGCTTTTTCCTGCTAATCCTAGCATGATAAAGAAGATTCAAAGAGAGTGAGATGCCAGCTAATTTCATTCAGTCAGTAGCTTCAAACATTTCTGGACGTTTTTCAATGGCAAAAATCAATGAATATTGTAAATGCACAAACAGTAATATCTCCACATTGCAAGGTGCAATTCTGAAATTTTTTGCTTTTTCCTGCTAATCCTAGCATGATAAAGAAGATTCAAAGAGAGTGAGATGCCAGCTCCTTTCATTCAGTCAGTAGCTTCAAACATTTCTTGTATATGAAAAACATGTTTTTCAATGGCAAAAATCAATGAATATTGTAAATGCACAAACAGTAATATCTCCACATTGCAAGGTGCAATTCTGAAATTTTTTGCTTTTTCCTGCTAATCCTAGCATGATAAAGAAGATTCAAAGAGAGTGAGATACCAGCTCCTTTCATTCAGTCAATAGCTTCAAACATTTCTGGACGTTTTTCAATGGCAAAAATCAATGAATATTGTAAATGCACAAACAGTAATATCTCCACATTGCAAGGTGCAATTCTGAAATTTTTTGCTTTTTCCTGTTAATCCTAGCATGATAAAGAAGATTCAAAGAGAGTGAGATGCCAGCTCCTTTCATTCAAGTCAGTAGCTTCAAACATTTCTGGTATATGAAAAACATGTTTTTCAATGGCAAAAATCAATGAATATTGTAAATGCACAAACAGTAATATCTCCACATTGCAAGGTGCAATTCTGAAATTTTTTGCTTTTTCCTGCTTATCCTAGCATGATAAAGAAGATTCAAAGAGAGTGAGATGCCAGCTCCTTTCATTCAGTCAGTAGCTTCAAACATTTCTGGTATATGAAAAACATGTTTTTCAATGGCAAAAATCAATGAATATTGTAAATGCACAAACAGTAATATCTCCACATTGCAAGGTGCAATTCTGAAATTTTTTTGCTTTTTCCTGCTAATCCTAGCATGATAAAGAAGATTTAAAGAGAGTGAGATGCCAGCTCCTTTCATTCAGTCAGTAGCTTCAAACATTTCTGGACGTTTTTCAATGGCAAAATCAATGAATATTGTAAATGCACAAACAGTAATATCTCCACATTGCAAGGTGCAATTCTGAAATTTTTTGCTTTTTCCTGTTAATCCTAGCATGATAAAGAAGATTCAAAGACAGTGAGATGCCAGCTCCTTTCATTCAGTCAGTAGCTTCAAACATTTCTGGTATATGAAAAACATGTTTTTCAATGGCAAAAATCAATGAATATTGTAAATGCACAAACAGTAATATCTCCACATTGCAAGGTGCAATTCTGAAATTTTTTGCTTTTTCCTGCTAATCCTAGCATGATAAAGAAGATTCAAAGAGAGTGAGATGCCAGCTCCTTTCATTCCGTCAGTAGCTTCAAACATTTCTGGTATATGAAAAACATGTTTTTCAATGGCAAAAATCAATGAATATTGTAAATGCACAAACAGTAATATCTCCACATTGCAAGGTGCAATTCTGAAATTTTTTGCTTTTTCCTGCTAATCCTAGCATGATAAAGAAGATTCAAAGAGAGTGAGATGCCAGCTCCTTTCATTCAGTCAGTAGCTTCAAACATTTCTGGACGTTTTTCAATGGCAAAAATCAATGAATATTGTAAATGCACAAACAGTAATATCTCCACATTGCAAGGTGCAATTCTGAAATTTTTTGCTTTTTCCTGCTAATCCTAGCATGATAAAGAAGATTCAAAGAGAGTGAGATGCCAGCTCCTTTCATTCAGTCAGTAGCTTCAAACATTTCTTGTATATGAAAAACATGTTTTTCAATGGCAAAATTCAATGAATATTGTAAATGCACAAACAGCAATATCTCCACATTGCAAGGTGCAATTCTGAAATTTTTTGCTTTTTCCTGCTAATCCTAGCATGATAAAGAAGATTCAAAGAGAGTGAGATGCCAGCTCCTTTCATTCAGTCAGTAGCTTCAAACATTTCTGGACGTTTTTCAATGGCAAAAATCAATGAATATTGTAAATGCACAAACAGTAATATCTCCACATTGCAAGGTGCAATTCTGAAATTTTTTGCTTTTTCCTGTTAATCCTAGCATGATAAAGAAGATTCAAAGAGAGTGAGATGCCAGCTCCTTTCATTCAGTCAGTAGCTTCAAACATTTCTGGTATATGAAAAACATGTTTTTCAATGGCAAAAATCAATGAATATTGTAAATGCACAAACAGTAATATCTCCACATTGCAAGGTGCAATTCTGAAATTTTTTGCTTTTTCCTGCTAATCCTAGCATGATAAAGAAGATTCAAAGAGAGTGAGATGCCAGCTCCTTTCATTCAGTCAGTAGCTTCAAACATTTCTGGTATATGAAAAACATGTTTTTCAATGGCAAAAATCAATGAATATTGTAAATGCACAAACAGTAATATCTCCACATTGCAAGGTGCAATTCTGAAATTTTTTGCTTTTTCCTGCTAATCCAAGCATGATAAAGAAGATTCAAAGAGAGTGAGATGCCAGCTCCTTTCATTCAGTCAGTAGCTTCAAACATTTCTGGTATATGAATAACATGATGTTTTTCAATGGCAAAAATCAATGAATATTGTAAATGCACAAACAGTAATTTCTCCGCATTGCAAGGTGCAATTCTGAAATTTTTTGCTTTTTCCTGCTCCTCTTAGCATGATAAAGAAGATTCAAAGAGAGTGAGATGCCAGCTCCTTTCATTCAGTCAGTAGCTTCAAACATTTCTGGTATATGAATAACATGATGTTTTTCAATGGCAAAAATCAATGAATATTGTAAATGCACAAACAGTAATTTCTCCGCATTGCAAGGTGCAATTCTGAAATTTTTTGCTTTTTCCTGCTCCTCTTAGCATGATAAAGACGATTCAAAGAGAGTGAGATGCCAGCTCCTTTCATTCAGTCAGTAGCTTCAATCATTTCTGGACGTTTTTCAATGGCAAAAATCAATGAATATTGTAAATGCACAAACAGTAATTTCTCCGCATTGCAAGGTGCAATTCTGAAATTTTTTGCTTTTTCCTGCTCCTCTTAGCATGATAAAGAAAATTCAGAGTGAGATGCCAGCTGCTTTCATTCAGTCAGTAGCTTCAATCATTTCTGGACGTTTTTCAATGGCAAAAATCAATGAATATTGTAAATGCACAAACAGTAATTTCTCCGCATTGCAAGGTGCAATTCTGAAATTTTTTGCTTTTTCCTGCTCCTCTTAGCATGATAAAGAAGATTCAAAGAGAGTGAGATGCCAGCTCCTTTCATTCAGTCAGTAGCTTCAAACATTTCTGGTATATGAATAACATGATGTTTTTCAATGGCAAAAATCAATGAATATTGTAAATGCACAAACAGTAATTTCTCCGCATTGCAAGGTGCAATTCTGAAATTTTTTGCTTTTTCCTGCTCCTCTTAGCATGATAAAGAAGATTCAAAGAGAGTGAGATGCCAGCTCCTTTCGTTCAGTCAGTAGCTTCAATCATTTCTGGACGTTTTTCAAAGGCAAAAATCATTGAATATTGTAAATGCACAAACAGTAATTTCTCCACATTGCAAGGTGCAATTCTGAAATTTTTTACTTTTTCCTGCTCCTCTTAGCATGATAAAGAAGATTCAAAGAGAGTGAGATGCCAGCTCCTTTTATTCAGTCAGTAGCTTCAATCATTTCTGGTATATGAATAACATGATGTTTTTCAATGGCAAAAATCAATGAATATTGTAAATGCACAAACAGTAATTTCTCCGCATTGCAAGGTGCAATTCTGAAGTTTTTTGCTTTTTCCTGCTCCTCTTAGCATGATAAAGAAGATTCAAAGAGAGTGAGATGCCAGCTCCTTTCATTCAGTCAGTAGCTTCAATCATTTCTGGACGTTTTTCAATGGCAAAAATCATTGAATATTGTAAATGCACAAACAGTAATTTCTCCGCATTGCAAGGTGCAATTCTGAAATTTTTTACTTTTTCCTGCTCCTCTTAGCATGATAAAGAAGATTCAAAGAGAGTGAGATGCCAGCTCCTTTCATTCAGTCAGTAGCTTCAATCATTTCTGGTATATGAATAACATGATGTTTTTCAATGTCAAAAATCAATGAATATTGTAAATGCACAAACAGTAATTTCTCCGCATTGCAAGGTGCAATTATGAAATTTTTTGCTTTTTCCTGCTCCTCTTAGCATGATAAAGAAGATTCAAAGAGAGTGAGATGCCAGCTCCTTTCATTCAGTCAGTAGCTTCAATCATTTCTGGACGTTTTTCAATGGCAAAAATCAATGAATATTGTAAATGCACAAACAGTAATTTCTCCGCATTGCAAGGTGCAATTCTGAAATTTTTTGCTTTTTCCTGCTCCTCTTAGCATGATAAAGAAAATTCAGAGTGAGATGCCAGCTCCTTTCATTCAGTCAGTAGCTTCAATCATTTCTGGACGTTTTTCAATGGCAAAAATCAATGAATATTGTAAATGCACAAACAGTAATTTCTCCGCATTGCAAGGTGCAATTCTGAAATTTTTTGCTTTTTCCTGCTCCACTTAGCATGATAAAGAAGATTCAAAGAGAGTGAGATGCCAGCTCCTTTCATTCAGTCAGTAGCTTCAAACATTTCTGGTATATGAATAACATGATGTTTTTCAATGGCAAAAATCAATGAATATTGTAAATGCACAAACAGTAATTTCTCCGCATTGCAAGGTGCAATTCTGAAATTTTTTGCTTTTTCCTGCTCCTCTTAGCATGATAAAGAAGATTCAAAGAGAGTGAGATGCCAGCTCCTTTCGTTCAGTCAGTAGCTTCAATCATTTCTGGACGTTTTTCAAAGGCAAAAATCATTGAATATTGTAAATGCACAAACAGTAATTTCTCCGCATTGCAAGGTGCAATTCTGAAATTTTTTACTTTTTCCTGCTCCTCTTAGCATGATAAAGAAGATTCAAAGAGAGTGAGATGCCAGCTCCTTTCATTCAGTCAGTAGCTTCAATCATTTCTGGTATATGAATAACATGATGTTTTTCAATGGCAAAAATCAATGAATATTGTAAATGCACAAACAGTAATTTCTCCGCATTGCAAGGTGCAATTCTGAAGTTTTTTGCTTTTTCCTGCTTCTCTTAGCATGATAAAGAAGATTCAAAGAGAGTGAGATGCCAGCTCCTTTCATTCAGTCAGTAGCTTCAATCATTTCTGGACGTTTTTCAATGGCAAAAATCATTGAATATTGTAAATGCACAAACAGTAATTTCTCCGCATTGCAAGGTGCAATTCTGAAATTTTTTACTTTTTCCTGCTCCTCTTAGCATGATAAAGAAGATTCAAAGAGAGTGAGATGCCAGCTCCTTTCATTCAGTCAGTAGCTTCAATCATTTCTGGTATATGAATAACATGATGTTTTTCAATGGCAAAAATCAATGAATATTGTAAATGCACAAACAGTAATTTCTCCGCATTGCAAGGTGCAATTCTGAAATTTTTTGCTTTTTCCTGCTCCTCTTAGCATAATAAAGAAGATTCAAAGAAAGTGAGATGCCAGCTCCTTTCATTCAGTCAGTAGCTTCAATCATTTCTGGACGTTTTTCAATGGCAAACATCAATGAATATTGTAAATGCACAAACAGTAATTTCTTCGCATTGCAAGGTGCAATTCTGAAATTTTTTGCTTTTTCCTGCTCCTCTTAGCATGATAAACAAGATTCAAAGAGAGTGAGATGCCAGCTCCTTTCATTCAGTCAGTAGCTTCAATCATTTCTGGACGTTTTTCAATGGCAAAAATCAATGAATATTGTAAATGCACAAACAGTAATTTCTCCGCATTGCAAGGTGCAATTCTGAAATTTTTTACTTTTTCCTGCTCCTCTTAGCATGATAAAGAAGATTCAAAGAGAGTGAGATGCCAGCTCCTTTCATTCAGTCAGTAGCTTCAATCATTTCTGGACGTTTTTCAATGGCAAAAATCAATGAATATTCTAAATGCACAAACAGTAATTTCTCCGCATTGCAAGGTGCAATTCTGAAATTTTTTGCTTTTTCCTGCTCCTCTTAGCATGATAAAGAAGATTCAAAGAGAGTGAGATGCCAGCTCCTTTCATTCAGTCAGTAGCTTCAATCATTTCTGGTATATGAATAACATGATGTTTTTCAATGGCAAAAATCAATGAATATTGTAAATGCACAAACAGTAATTTCTCCGCATTGCAAGGTGCAATTCTGAAATTTTTTGCTTTTTCCTGCTCCTCTTAGCATGATAAAGAAGATTCAAAGAGAGTGAGATGCCAGCTCCTTTCATTCAGTCAGTAGCTTCAATCATTTCTGGACGTTTTTCAATGGCAAAAATCAATGAATATTGTAAATGCACAAACAGTAATTTCTCCGCATTGCAAGGTGCAATTCTGAAATTTTTTGCTTTTTCCTGCTCCTCTTAGCATGATAAAGAAGATTCAAAGAGAGTGAGATGCCAGCTCCTTTCATTCAGTCAGTAGCTTCAATCATTTCTGGACGTTTTTCAATGGCAAAAATCAATGAATATTGTAAATGCACAAACAGTAATTTCTCCGCATTGCAAGGTGCAATTCTGAAATTTTTTGCTTTTTCCTGCTCCTCTTAGCATGATAAAAAAGATTCAAAGAGAGTGAGATGCCAGCTCCTTTCATTCAGTCAGTAGCTTCAATCATTTCTGGTATATGAATAACATGATGTTTTTCAATGGCAAAAATCAATGAATATTGTAAATGCACAAACAGTAATTTCTCCGCATTGCAAGGTGCAATTCTGAAATTTTTTGCTTTTTCCTGCTCCTCTTAGCATGATAAAGAAGATTCAAAGAGAGTGAGATGCCAGCTCCTTTCATTCAGTCAGTAGCTTCAATCATTTCTGGACGTTTTTCAATGGCAAAAATCAATGAATATTGTAAATGCACAAACAGTAATTTCTCCGCATTGCAAGGTGCAATTCTGAAATTTTTTGCTTTTTCCTGCTCCTCTTAGCATGATAAAGAAGATTCAAAGAGAGTGAGATGCCAGCTCCTTTCATTCAGTCAGTAGCTTCAATCATTTCTGGTATATGAATAACATGATGTTTTTCAATGGCAAAAATCAATGAATATTGTAAATGCACAAACAGTAATTTCTCCGCATTGCAAGGTGCAATTCTGAAATTTTTTGCTTTTTCCTGCTCCTCTTAGCATGATAAAGAAGATTCAAAGAGAGTGAGATGCCAGCTCCTTTCATTCAGTCAGTAGCTTCAATCATTTCTGGACGTTTTTCAATGGCAAAAATCAATGAATATTGTAAATGCACAAACAGTAATTTCTCCGCATTGCAAGGTGCAATTCTGAAATTTTTTGCTTTTTCCTGCTCCTCTTAGCATGATAAAGAAGATTCAAAGAGAGTGAGATGCCAGCTCCTTTCATTCAGTCAGTAGCTTCAATCATTTCTGGACGTTTTTCAATGGCAAAAATCAATGAATATTGTAAATGCACAAACAGTAATTTCTCCGCATTGCAAGGTGCAATTCTGAAATTTTTTGCTTTTTCCTGCTCCTCTTAGCATGATAAAAAAGATTCAAAGAGAGTGAGATGCCAGCTCCTTTCATTCAGTCAGTAGCTTCAAACATTTCTGGTATATGAATAACATGATGTTTTTCAATGGCAAAAATCAATGAATATTGTAAATGCACAAACAGTAATTTCTCCGCATTGCAAGGTGCAATTCTGAAATTTTTTGCTTTTTCCTGCTCCTCTTAGCATGATAAAGAAGATTCAAAGAGAGTGAGACGCCAGCTCCTTTCGTTCAGTCAGTAGCTTCAATCATTTCTGGACGTTTTTCAATGGCAAAAATCATTGAATATTGTAAATGCACAAACAGTAATTTCTCCGCATTGCAAGGTGCAATTCTGAAATTTTTTACTTTTTCCTGCTCCTCTTAGCATGATAAAGAAGATTCAAAGAGAGTGAGATGCCAGCTCCTTTCATTCAGTCAGTAGCTTCAATCATTTCTGGTATATGAATAACATGATGTTTTTCAATGGCAAAAATCAATGAATATTGTAAATGCACAAACAGTAATTTCTCCGCATTGCAAGGTGCAATTCTGAAATTTTTTGCTTTTTCCTGCTCCTCTTAGCATGATAAAGAAGATTCAAAGAGAGTGAGACGCCAGCTCCTTTCGTTCAGTCAGTAGCTTCAATCATTTCTGGACGTTTTTCAATGGCAAAAATCATTGAATATTGTAAATGCACAAACAGTAATTTCTCCGCATTGCAAGGTGCAATTCTGAAATTTTTTACTTTTTCCTGCTCCTCTTAGCATGATAAAGAAGATTCAAAGAGAGTGAGATGCCAGCTCCTTTCATTCAGTCAGTAGCTTCAATCATTTCTGGTATATGAATAACATGATGTTTTTCAATGGCAAAAATCAATGAATATTGTAAATGCACAAACAGTAATTTCTCCGCATTGCAAGGTGCAATTCTGAAATTTTTTGCTTTTTCCTGCTCCTCTTAGCATGATAAAGAAGATTCAAAGAGAGTGAGATGCCAGCTCCTTTCATTCAGTCAGTAGCTTCAATCATTTCTGGACGTTTTTCAATGGCAAAAATCAATGAATATTGTAAATGCACAAACAGTAATTTCTCCGCATTGCAAGGTGCAATTCTGAAATTTTTTGCTTTTTCCTGCTCCTCTTAGCATGATAAAGAAGATTCAAAGAGAGTGAGATGCCAGCTCCTTTCATTCAGTCAGTAGCTTCAATCATTTCTGGACGTTTTTCAATGGCAAAAATCAATGAATATTGTAAATGCACAAACAGTAATTTCTCCGCATTGCAAGGTGCAATTCTGAAATTTTTTGCTTTTTCCTGCTCCTCTTAGCATGATAAAAAAGATTCAAAGAGAGTGAGATGCCAGCTCCTTTCATTCAGTCAGTAGCTTCAAACATTTCTGGTATATGAATAACATGATGTTTTTCAATGGCAAAAATCAATGAATATTGTAAATGCACAAACAGTAATTTCTCCGCATTGCAAGGTGCAATTCTGAAATTTTTTGCTTTTTCCTGCTCCTCTTAGCATGATAAAGAAGATTCAAAGAGAGTGAGACGCCAGCTCCTTTCGTTCAGTCAGTAGCTTCAATCATTTCTGGACGTTTTTCAATGGCAAAAATCATTGAATATTGTAAATGCACAAACAGTAATTTCTCCGCATTGCAAGGTGCAATTCTGAAATTTTTTACTTTTTCCTGCTCCTCTTAGCATGATAAAGAAGATTCAAAGAGAGTGAGATGCCAGCTCCTTTCATTCAGTCAGTAGCTTCAATCATTTCTGGTATATGAATAACATGATGTTTTTCAATGGCAAAAATCAATGAATATTGTAAATGCACAAACAGTAATTTCTCCGCATTGCAAGGTGCAATTCTGAAATTTTTTGCTTTTTCCTGCTCCTCTTAGCATGATAAAGAAGATTCAAAGAGAGTGAGACGCCAGCTCCTTTCGTTCAGTCAGTAGCTTCAATCATTTCTGGACGTTTTTCAATGGCAAAAATCATTGAATATTGTAAATGCACAAACAGTAATTTCTCCGCATTGCAAGGTGCAATTCTGAAATTTTTTACTTTTTCCTGCTCCTCTTAGCATGATAAAGAAGATTCAAAGAGAGTGAGATGCCAGCTCCTTTCATTCAGTCAGTAGCTTCAATCATTTCTGGTATATGAATAACATGATGTTTTTCAATGGCAAAAATCAATGAATATTGTAAATGCACAAACAGTAATTTCTCCGCATTGCAAGGTGCAATTCTGAAATTTTTTGCTTTTTCCTGCTCCTCTTAGCATGATAAAGAAGATTCAAAGAGAGTGAGATGCCAGCTCCTTTCATTCAGTCAGTAGCTTCAATCATTTCTGGACGTTTTTCAATGGCAAAAATCAACGAATATTGTAAATGCACAAACAGTAATTTCTCCGCATTGCAAGGTGCAATTCTGAAATTTTTTGCTTTTTCCTGCTCCTCTTAGCATGATAAAGAAGATTCAAAGAGAGTGAGATGCCAGCTCCTTTCATTCAGTCAGTAGCTTCAATCATTTCTGGTATATGAATAACATGATGTTTTTCAATGGCAAAAATCAATGAATATTGTAAATGCACAAACAGTAATTTCTCCGCATTGCAAGGTGCAATTCTGAAGTTTTTTGCTTTTTCCTGCTCCTCTTAGCATGATAAAGAAGATTCAAAGAGAGTGAGATGCCAGCTCCTTTCATTCAGTCAGTAGCTTCAATCATTTCTGGACGTTTTTCAATGGCAAAAATCATTGAATATTGTAAATGCACAAACAGTAATTTCTCCGCATTGCAAGGTGCAATTCTGAAATTTTTTACTTTTTCCTGCTCCTCTTAGCATGATAAAGAAGATTCAAAGAGAGTGAGATGCCAGCTCCTTTCATTCAGTCAGTAGCTTCAATCATTTCTGGTATATGAATAACATGATGTTTTTCAATGTCAAAAATCAATGAATATTGTAAATGCACAAACAGTAATTTCTCCGCATTGCAAGGTGCAATTATGAAATTTTTTGCTTTTTCCTGCTCCTCTTAGCATGATAAAGAAGATTCAAAGAGAGTGAGATGCCAGCTCCTTTCATTCAGTCAGTAGCTTCAATCATTTCTGGACGTTTTTCAATGGCAAAAATCAATGAATATTGTAAATGCACAAACAGTAATTTCTCCGCATTGCAAGGTGCAATTCTGAAATTTTTTGCTTTTTCCTGCTCCTCTTAGCATGATAAAGAAAATTCAGAGTGAGATGCCAGCTCCTTTCATTCAGTCAGTAGCTTCAATCATTTCTGGACGTTTTTCAATGGCAAAAATCAATGAATATTGTAAATGCACAAACAGTAATTTCTCCGCATTGCAAGGTGCAATTCTGAAATTTTTTGCTTTTTCCTGCTCCTCTTAGCATGATAAAGAAGATTCAAAGAGAGTGAGATGCCAGCTCCTTTCATTCAGTCAGTAGCTTCAAACATTTCTGGTATATGAATAACATGATGTTTTTCAATGGCAAAAATCAATGAATATTGTAAATGCACAAACAGTAATTTCTCCGCATTGCAAGGTGCAATTCTGAAGTTTTTTGCTTTTTCCTGCTTCTCTTAGCATGATAAAGAAGATTCAAAGAGAGTGAGATGCCAGCTCCTTTCATTCAGTCAGTAGCTTCAATCATTTCTGGACGTTTTTCAATGGCAAAAATCATTGAATATTGTAAATGCACAAACAGTAATTTCTCCGCATTGCAAGGTGCAATTCTGAAATTTTTTACTTTTTCCTGCTCCTCTTAGCATGATAAAGAAGATTCAAAGAGAGTGAGATGCCAGCTCCTTTCATTCAGTCAGTAGCTTCAATCATTTCTGGTATATGAATAACATGATGTTTTTCAATGGCAAAAATCAATGAATATTGTAAATGCACAAACAGTAATTTCTCCGCATTGCAAGGTGCAATTCTGAAATTTTTTGCTTTTTCCTGCTCCTCTTAGCATAATAAAGAAGATTCAAAGAAAGTGAGATGCCAGCTCCTTTCATTCAGTCAGTAGCTTCAATCATTTCTGGACGTTTTTCAATGGCAAACATCAATGAATATTGTAAATGCACAAACAGTAATTTCTTCGCATTGCAAGGTGCAATTCTGAAATTTTTTGCTTTTTCCTGCTCCTCTTAGCATGATAAACAAGATTCAAAGAGAGTGAGATGCCAGCTCCTTTCATTCAGTCAGTAGCTTCAATCATTTCTGGACGTTTTTCAATGGCAAAAATCAATGAATATTGTAAATGCACAAACAGTAATTTCTCCGCATTGCAAGGTGCAATTCTGAAATTTTTTACTTTTTCCTGCTCCTCTTAGCATGATAAAGAAGATTCAAAGAGAGTGAGATGCCAGCTCCTTTCATTCAGTCAGTAGCTTCAAACATTCCTGGTATATGAATAACATAATGTTTTTCAATGGCAAAAATCAATGAATATTGTAAATGCACAAACAGTAATTTCTCCGCATTGCAAGGTGCAATTCTGAAATTTTTTGCTTTTTCCTGCTCCTCTTAGCATGATAAAGAAGATTCAAAGAGAGTGAGATGCCAGCTCCTTTCATTCAGTCAGTAGCTTCAATCATTTCTGGACGTTTTTCATTTGCAAAAATCAATGAATATTGTAAATGCACAAACAGTAATTTCTCCGCATTGCAAGGTGCAATTCTGAAATTTTTTGCTTTTTCCTGCTCCTCTTAGCATGATAAAGAAGATTCAAAGAGAGTGAGATGCCAGCTCCTTTCATTCAGTCAGTAGCTTCAAACATTTCTGGTATATGAATAACATGATGTTTTTCAATGGCAAAAATCAATGAATATTGTAAATGCACAAACAGTAATTTCTCCGCATTGCAAGGTGCAATTCTGAAATTTTTTGCTTTTTCCTGCTCCTCTTAGCATGATAAAGAAGATTCAAAGAGAGTGAGATGCCAGCTCCTTTCATTCAGTCAGTAGCATCAATCATTTCTGGTATATGAATAACATGATGTTTTTCAATGGCAAAAATCAATGAATATTGTAAATGCACAAACAGTAATTTCTCCGCATTGCAAGGTGCAATTCTGAAATTTTTTGCTTTTTCCTGCTCCTCTTAGCATGATAAAGAAGATTCAAAGAGAGTGAGATGCCAGCTCCTTTCGTTCAGTCAGTAGCTTCAATCATTTCTGGACGTTTTTCAAAGGCAAAAATCATTGAATATTGTAAATGCACAAACAGTAATTTCTCCGCATTGCAAGGTGCAATTCTGAAATTTTTTACTTTTTCCTGCTCCTCTTAGCATGATAAAGAAGATTCAAAGAGAGTGAGATGCCAGCTCCTTTCATTCAGTCAGTAGCTTCAATCATTCTGGTATATGAATAACATGATGTTTTTCAATGGCAAAAATCAATGAATATTGTAAATGCACAAACAGTAATTTCTCCGCATTGCAAGGTGCAATTCTGAAATTTTTTGCTTTTTCCTGCTCCTCTTAGCATGATAAAGAAGATTCAAAGAGAGTGAGATGCCAGCTCCTTTCATTCAGTCAGTAGCTTCAATCATTTCTGGACGTTTTTCAATGGCAAAAATCATTGAATATTGTAAATGCACAAACAGTAATTTCTCCGCATTGCAAGGTGCAATTCTGAAATTTTTTACTTTTTCCTGCTCCTCTTAGCATGATAAAGAAGATTCAAAGAGAGTGAGATGCCAGCTCCTTTCATTCAGTCAGTAGCTTCAATCATTTCTGGTATATGAATAACATGATGTTTTTCAATGGCAAAAATCAATGAATATTGTAAATGCACAAACAGTAATTTCTCCGCATTGCAAGGTGCAATTCTGAAATTTTTTGCTTTTTCCTGCTCCTCTTAGCATGATAAAGAAGATTCAAAGAGAGTGAGATGCCAGCTCCTTTCATTCAGTCAGTAGCTTCAATCATTTCTGGACGTTTTTCAATGGCAAAAATCAATGAATATTGTAAATGCACAAACAGTAATTTCTCCGCATTGGAAGGTGCAATTCTGAAATTTTTTGCTTTTTCCTGCTCCTCTTAGCATGATAAACAAGATTAAAAGAGAGTGAGATGCCAGCTCCTTTCATTCAGTCAGTAGCTTCAATCATTTCTGGTATATGAATAACGTGATGTTTTTCAATGGCAAAAATCAATGAATATTGTAAATGCACAAACAGTAATTTCTCCGCATTGCAAGGTGCAATTCTGAAATTTTTTGCTTTTTCCTGCTCCTCTTAGCATGATAAAGAAGATTCAAAGAGAGTGAGATGCCAGCTCCTTTCATTCAGTCAGTAGCTTCAAACATTCCTGGTATATGAATAACATGATGTTTTTCAATGGCAAAAATCAATGAATATTGTAAATGCACAAACAGTAATTTCTCCGCATTGCAAGGTGCAATTCTGAAATTTTTTGCTTTTTCCTGCTCCTCTTAGCATGATAAAGAAGATTCAAAGAGAGTGAGATGCCAGCTCCTTTCATTCAGTCAGTAGCTTCAATCATTTCTGGACGTTTTTCAATTGCAAAAATCAATGAATATTGTAAATGCACAAACAGTAATTTCTCCGCATTGCAAGGTGCAACTCTGAAATTTTTTGCTTTTTCCTGCTCCTCTTAGCATGATAAAGAAGATTCAAAGAGAGTGAGATGCCAGCTCCTTTCATTCAGTCAGTAGCTTCAATCATTTCTGGTATATGAATAACGTGATGTTTTTCAATGGCAAAAATCAATGAATATTGTAAATGCACAAACAGTAATTTCTCCGCATTGCAAGGTGCAATTCTGAAATTTTTTGCTTTTTCCTGCTCCTCTTAGCATGATAAAGAAGATTCAAAGAGAGTGAGATGCCAGCTCCTTTCATTCAGTCAGTAGCTTCAAACATTTCTGGTATATGAATAACATGATGTTTTTCAATGGCAAAAATCAATGAATATTGTAAATGCACAAACAGTAATTTCTCCGCATTGCAAGGTGCAATTCTGAAATTTTTTGCTTTTTCCTGCTCCTCTTAGCATGATAAAGAAGATTCAAGGAGAGTGAGATGCCAGCTCCTTTCATTCAGTCAGTAGCTTCAAACATTTCTGGTATATGAATAACATGATGTTTTTCAATGGCAAAAATCAATGAATATTGTAAATGCACAAACAGTAATTTCTCCGCATTGCAAGGTGCAATTCTGAAATTTTTTGCTTTATCCTGCTCCTCTTAGCATGATAAAGAAGATTCAAAGAGAGTGAGATGCCAGCTCCTTTCATTCAGTCAGTAGCTTCAATCATTTCTGGACGTTTTTCAATGGCAAAAATCATTGAATATTGTAAATGCACAAACAGTAATTTCTCCGCATTGCAAGGTGCAATTCTGAAATTTTTTACTTTTTCCTGCTCCTCTTAGCATGATAAAGAAGATTCAAAGAGAGTGAGATGCCAGCTCCTTTCATTCAGTCAGTAGCTTCAATCATTTCTGGTATATGAATAACATGATGTTTTTCAATGGCAAAAATCAATGAATATTGTAAATGCACAAACAGTAATTTCTCCGCATTGCAAGGTGCAATTCTGAGATTTTTTGCTTTTTCCTGCTCCTCTTAGCATGATAAAGAAGATTCAAAGAGAGTGAGATGCCAGCTCCTTTCATTCAGTCAGTAGCTTCAATCATTTCTGGACGTTTTTCAATGGCAAAAATCAATGAATATTCTAAATGCACAAACAGTAATTTCTCCGCATTGCAAGGTGCAATTCTGAAATTTTTTGCTTTTTCCTGCTCCTCTTAGCATGATAAAGAAGATTCAAAGAGAGTGAGATGCCAGCTCCTTTCATTCAGTCAGTAGCTTCAATCATTTCTGGTATATGAATAACATGATGTTTTTCAATGGCAAAAATCAATGAATATTGTAAATGCACAAACAGTAATTTCTCCGCATTGCAAGGTGCAATTCTGAAATTTTTTGCTTTTTCCTGCTCCTCTTAGCATGATAAAGAAGATTCAAAGAGAGTGAGATGCCAGCTCCTTTCATTCAGTCAGTAGCTTCAATCATTTCTGGACGTTTTTCAATGGCAAAAATCAATGAATATTGTAAATGCACAAACAGTAATTTCTCCGCATTGCAAGGTGCAATTCTGAAATTTTTTGCTTTTTCCTGCTCCTCTTAGCATGATAAAGAAGATTCAAAGAGAGTGAGATGCCAGCTCCTTTCATTCAGTCAGTAGCTTCAATCATTTCTGGACGTTTTTCAATGGCAAAAATCAATGAATATTGTAAATGCACAAACAGTAATTTCTCCGCATTGCAAGGTGCAATTCTGAAATTTTTTGCTTTTTCCTGCTCCTCTTAGCATGATAAAAAAGATTCAAAGAGAGTGAGATGCCAGCTCCTTTCATTCAGTCAGTAGCTTCAAACATTTCTGGTATATGAATAACATGATGTTTTTCAATGGCAAAAATCAATGAATATTGTAAATGCACAAACAGTAATTTCTCCGCATTGCAAGGTGCAATTCTGAAATTTTTTGCTTTTTCCTGCTCCTCTTAGCATGATAAAGAAGATTCAAAGAGAGTGAGACGCCAGCTCCTTTCGTTCAGTCAGTAGCTTCAATCATTTCTGGACGTTTTTCAATGGCAAAAATCATTGAATATTGTAAATGCACAAACAGTAATTTCTCCGCATTGCAAGGTGCAATTCTGAAATTTTTTACTTTTTCCTGCTCCTCTTAGCATGATAAAGAAGATTCAAAGAGAGTGAGATGCCAGCTCCTTTCATTCAGTCAGTAGCTTCAATCATTTCTGGTATATGAATAACATGATGTTTTTCAATGGCAAAAATCAATGAATATTGTAAATGCACAAACAGTAATTTCTCCGCATTGCAAGGTGCAATTCTGAAATTTTTTGCTTTTTCCTGCTCCTCTTAGCATGATAAAGAAGATTCAAAGAGAGTGAGACGCCAGCTCCTTTCGTTCAGTCAGTAGCTTCAATCATTTCTGGACGTTTTTCAATGGCAAAAATCATTGAATATTGTAAATGCACAAACAGTAATTTCTCCGCATTGCAAGGTGCAATTCTGAAATTTTTTACTTTTTCCTGCTCCTCTTAGCATGATAAAGAAGATTCAAAGAGAGTGAGATGCCAGCTCCTTTCATTCAGTCAGTAGCTTCAATCATTTCTGGTATATGAATAACATGATGTTTTTCAATGGCAAAAATCAATGAATATTGTAAATGCACAAACAGTAATTTCTCCGCATTGCAAGGTGCAATTCTGAAATTTTTTGCTTTTTCCTGCTCCTCTTAGCATGATAAAGAAGATTCAAAGAGAGTGAGATGCCAGCTCCTTTCATTCAGTCAGTAGCTTCAATCATTTCTGGACGTTTTTCAATGGCAAAAATCAACGAATATTGTAAATGCACAAACAGTAATTTCTCCGCATTGCAAGGTGCAATTCTGAAATTTTTTGCTTTTTCCTGCTCCTCTTAGCATGATAAAGAAGATTCAAAGAGAGTGAGATGCCAGCTCCTTTCATTCAGTCAGTAGCTTCAATCATTTCTGGTATATGAATAACATGATGTTTTTCAATGGCAAAAATCAATGAATAT
Organism: Phyllobates terribilis; assembly: GCF_046119375.1. Lineage (NCBI taxonomy): Eukaryota > Metazoa > Chordata > Amphibia > Anura > Dendrobatidae > Phyllobates > Phyllobates terribilis. The sequence continues at coordinate 84,670 of NW_027365547.1, read as the reverse complement.
TGTAAATGCACAAACAGTAATTTCTCCGCATTGCAAGGTGCAATTCTGAAGTTTTTTGCTTTTTCCTGCTCCTCTTAGCATGATAAAGAAGATTCAAAGAGAGTGAGATGCCAGCTCCTTTCATTCAGTCAGTAGCTTCAATCATTTCTGGTATATGAATAACATGATGTTTTTCAATGGCAAAAATCAATGAATATTGTAAATGCACAAACAGTAATTTCTCCGCATTGCAAGGTGCAATTCTGAAATTTTTTGCTTTTTCCTGCTCCTCTTAGCATGATAAAGAAGATTCAAAGAGAGTGAGATGCCAGCTCCTTTCATTCAGTCAGTAGCTTCAAACATTTCTGGTATATGAATAACGAGATGTTTTTCAATGGCAAAAATCAATGAATATTGTAAATGCACAAACAGTAATTTCTCCGCATTGCAAGGTGCAATTCTGAAATTTTTTGCTTTTTCCTGCTCCTCTTAGCATGATAAAGAAGATTCAAAGAGAGTGAGATGCCAGCTCCTTTCATTCAGTCAGTAGCTTCAAACATTTCTGGTATATGAATAACATGATGTTTTTCAATGGCAAAAATCAATGAATATTGTAAATGCACAAACAGTAATTTCTCCGCATTGCAAGGTGCAATTCTGAAATTTTTTGCTTTTTCCTGCTCCTCTTAGCATGATAAAGAAGATTCAAAGAGAGTGAGATGCCAGCTCCTTTCATTCAGTCAGTAGCTTCAAACATTTCTGGTATATGAATAACATGATGTTTTTCAATGGCAAAAATCAATGAATATTGTAAATGCACAAACAGTAATTTCTCCGCATTGCAAGGTGCAATTCTGAAATTTTTTGCTTTTTCCTGCTCCTCTTAGCATGATAAAGAAGATTCAAAGAGAGTGAGATGCCAGCTCCTTTCATTCAGTCAGTAGCTTCAATCATTTCTGGACGTTTTTCAATGGCAAAAATCAATGAATATTGTAAATGCACAAACAGTAATTTCTCCGCATTGCAAGGTGCAATTCTGAAATTTTTTGCTTTTTCCTGCTCCTCTTAGCATGATAAAGAAGATTCAAAGAGAGTGAGATGCCAGCTCCTTTCATTCAGTCAGTAGCTTCAATCATTTCTGGACGTTTTTCAATGGCAAAAATCAATGAATATTGTAAATGCACAAACAGTAATTTCTCCGCATTGCAAGGTGCAATTCTGAAATTTTTTGCTTTTTCCTGCTCCTCTTAGCATGATAAAGAAGATTCAAAGAGAGTGAGATGCCAGCTCCTTTCATTCAGTCAGTAGCTTCAAACATTTCTGGTATATGAATAACATGATGTTTTTCAATGGCAAAAATCAATGAATATTGTAAATGCACAAACAGTAATTTCTCCGCATTGCAAGGTGCAATTCTGAAATTTTTTGCTTTTTCCTGCTCCTCTTAGCATGATAAAGAAGATTCAAAGAGAGTGAGATGCCAGCTCCTTTCGTTCAGTCAGTAGCTTCAATCATTTCTGGACGTTTTTCAAAGGCAAAAATCATTGAATATTGTAAATGCACAAACAGTAATTTCTCCGCATTGCAAGGTGCAATTCTGAAATTTTTTACTTTTTCCTGCTCCTCTTAGCATGATAAAGAAGATTCAAAGAGAGTGAGATGCCAGCTCCTTTTATTCAGTCAGTAGCTTCAATCATTTCTGGTATATGAATAACATGATGTTTTTCAATGGCAAAAATCAAAGAATATTGTAAATGCACAAACAGTAATTTCTCCGCATTGCAAGGTGCAATTCTGAAGTTTTTTGCTTTTTCCTGCTCCTCTTAGCATGATAAAGAAGATTCAAAGAGAGTGAGATGCCAGCTCCTTTCATTCAGTCAGTAGCTTCAATCATTTCTGGACGTTTTTCAATGGCAAAAATCATTGAATATTGTAAATGCACAAACAGTAATTTCTCCGCATTGCAAGGTGCAATTCTGAAATTTTTTACTTTTTCCTGCTCCTCTTAGCATGATAAAGAAGATTCAAAGAGAGTGAGATGCCAGCTCCTTTCATTCAGTCAGTAGCTTCAATCATTTCTGGTATATGAATAACATGATGTTTTTCAATGTCAAAAATCAATGAATATTGTAAATGCACAAACAGTAATTTCTCCGCATTGCAAGGTGCAATTATGAAATTTTTTGCTTTTTCCTGCTCCTCTTAGCATGATAAAGAAGATTCAAAGAGAGTGAGATGCCAGCTCCTTTCATTCAGTCAGTAGCTTCAATCATTTCTGGACGTTTTTCAATGGCAAAAATCAATGAATATTGTAAATGCACAAACAGTAATTTCTCCGCATTGCAAGGTGCAATTCTGAAATTTTTTGCTTTTTCCTGCTCCTCTTAGCATGATAAAGAAAATTCAGAGTGAGATGCCAGCTCCTTTCATTCAGTCAGTAGCTTCAATCATTTCTGGACGTTTTTCAATGGCAAAAATCAATGAATATTGTAAATGCACAAACAGTAATTTCTCCGCATTGCAAGGTGCAATTCTGAAATTTTTTGCTTTTATCTGCTCCTCTTAGCATGATAAAGAAGATTCAAAGAGAGTGAGATGCCAGCTCCTTTCATTCAGTCAGTAGCTTCAAACATTTCTGGTATATGAATAACATGATGTTTTTCAATGGCAAAAATCAATGAATATTGTAAATGCACAAACAGTAATTTCTCCGCATTGCAAGGTGCAATTCTGAAATTTTTTGCTTTTTCCTGCTCCTCTTAGCATGATAAAGAAGATTCAAAGAGAGTGAGATGCCAGCTCCTTTCGTTCAGTCAGTAGCTTCAATCATTTCTGGACGTTTTTCAAAGGCAAAAATCATTGAATATTGTAAATGCACAAACAGTAATTTCTCCGCATTGCAAGGTGCAATTCTGAAATTTTTTACTTTTTCCTGCTCCTCTTAGCATGATAAAGAAGATTCAAAGAGAGTGAGATGCCAGCTCCTTTCATTCAGTCAGTAGCTTCAATCATTTCTGGTATATGAATAACATGATGTTTTTCAATGGCAAAAATCAATGAATATTGTAAATGCACAAACAGTAATTTCTCCGCATTGCAAGGTGCAATTCTGAAGTTTTTTGCTTTTTCCTGCTTCTCTTAGCATGATAAAGAAGATTCAAAGAGAGTGAGATGCCAGCTCCTTTCATTCAGTCAGTAGCTTCAATCATTTCTGGACGTTTTTCAATGGCAAAAATCATTGAATATTGTAAATGCACAAACAGTAATTTCTCCGCATTGCAAGGTGCAATTCTGAAATTTTTTACTTTTTCCTGCTCCTCTTAGCATGATAAAGAAGATTCAAAGAGAGTGAGATGCCAGCTCCTTTCATTCAGTCAGTAGCTTCAATCATTTCTGGTATATGAATAACATGATGTTTTTCAATGGCAAAAATCAATGAATATTGTAAATGCACAAACAGTAATTTCTCCGCATTGCAAGGTGCAATTCTGAAATTTTTTGCTTTTTCCTGCTCCTCTTAGCATAATAAAGAAGATTCAAAGAAAGTGAGATGCCAGCTCCTTTCATTCAGTCAGTAGCTTCAATCATTTCTGGACGTTTTTCAATGGCAAACATCAATGAATATTGTAAATGCACAAACAGTAATTTCTTCGCATTGCAAGGTGCAATTCTGAAATTTTTTGCTTTTTCCTGCTCCTCTTAGCATGATAAACAAGATTCAAAGAGAGTGAGATGCCAGCTCCTTTCATTCAGTCAGTAGCTTCAATCATTTCTGGACGTTTTTCAATGGCAAAAATCAATGAATATTGTAAATGCACAAACAGTAATTTCTCCACATTGCAAGGTGCAATTCTGAAATTTTTTACTTTTTCCTGCTCCTCTTAGCATGATAAAGAAGATTCAAAGAGAGTGAGATGCCAGCTACTTTCATTCAGTCAGTAGCTTCAAACATTCCTGGTATATGAATAACATAATGTTTTTCAATGGCAAAAATCAATGAATATTGTAAATGCACAAACAGTAATTTCTCCGCATTGCAAGGTGCAATTCTGAAATTTTTTGCTTTTTCCTGCTCCTCTTAGCATGATAAAGAAGATTCAAAGAGAGTGAGATGCCAGCTCCTTTCATTCAGTCAGTAGCTTCAATCATTTCTGGACGTTTTTCAATTGCAAAAATCAATGAATATTGTAAATGCACAAACAGTAATTTCTCCGCATTGCAAGGTGCAATTCTGAAATTTTTTGCTTTTTCCTGCTCCTCTTAGCATGATAAAGAAGATTCAAAGAGAGTGAGATGCCAGCTCCTTTCATTCAGTCAGTAGCTTCAAACATTTCTGGTATATGAATAACATGATGTTTTTCAATGGCAAAAATCAATGAATATTGTAAATGCACAAACAGTAATTTCTCCGCATTGCAAGGTGCAATTCTGAAATTTTTTGCTTTTTCCTGCTCCTCTTAGCATGATAAAGAAGATTCAAAGAGAGTGAGATGCCAGCTCCTTTCATTCAGTCAGTAGCATCAATCATTTCTGGTATATGAATAACATGATGTTTTTCAATGGCAAAAATCAATGAATATTGTAAATGCACAAACAGTAATTTCTCCGCATTGCAAGGTGCAATTCTGAAATTTTTTGCTTTTTCCTGCTCCTCTTAGCATGATAAAGAAGATTCAAAGAGAGTGAGATGCCAGCTCCTTTCGTTCAGTCAGTAGCTTCAATCATTTCTGGACGTTTTTCAAAGGCAAAAATCATTGAATATTGTAAATGCACAAACAGTAATTTCTCCGCATTGCAAGGTGCAATTCTGAAATTTTTTACTTTTTCCTGCTCCTCTTAGCATGATAAAGAAGATTCAAAGAGAGTGAGATGCCAGCTCCTTTCATTCAGTCAGTAGCTTCAATCATTTCTGGTATATGAATAACATGATGTTTTTCAATGGCAAAAATCAATGAATATTGTAAATGCACAAACAGTAATTTCTCCGCATTGCAAGGTGCAATTCTGAAATTTTTTGCTTTTTCCTGCTCCTCTTAGCATGATAAAGAAGATTCAAAGAGAGTGAGATGCCAGCTCCTTTCATTCAGTCAGTAGCTTCAATCATTTCTGGACGTTTTTCAATGGCAAAAATCATTGAATATTGTAAATGCACAAACAGTAATTTCTCCGCATTGCAAGGTGCAATTCTGAAATTTTTTACTTTTTCCTGCTCCTCTTAGCATGATAAAGAAGATTCAAAGAGAGTGAGATGCCAGCTCCTTTCATTCAGTCAGTAGCTTCAATCATTTCTGGTATATGAATAACATGATGTTTTTCAATGGCAAAAATCAATGAATATTGTAAATGCACAAACAGTAATTTCTCCGCATTGCAAGGTGCAATTCTGAAATTTTTTGCTTTTTCCTGCTCCTCTTAGCATGATAAAGAAGATTCAAAGAGAGTGAGATGCCAGCTCCTTTCATTCAGTCAGTAGCTTCAATCATTTCTGGACGTTTTTCAATGGCAAAAATCAATGAATATTGTAAATGCACAAACAGTAATTGCTCCGCATTGCAAGGTGCAATTCTGAAATTTTTTGCTTTTTCCTGCTCCTCTTAGCATGATAAACAAGATTAAAAGAGAGTGAGATGCCAGCTCCTTTCATTCAGTCAGTAGCTTCAATCATTTCTGGTATATGAATAACGTGATGTTTTTCAATGGCAAAAATCAATGAATATTGTAAATGCACAAACAGTAATTTCTCCGCATTGCAAGGTGCAATTCTGAAATTTTTTGCTTTTTCCTGCTCCTCTTAGCATGATAAAGAAGATTCAAAGAGAGTGAGATGCCAGCTCCTTTCATTCAGTCAGTAGCTTCAAACATTCCTGGTATATGAATAACATGATGTTTTTCAATGGCAAAAATCAATGAATATTGTAAATGCACAAACAGTAATTTCTCCGCATTGCAAGGTGCAATTCTGAAATTTTTTGCTTTTTCCTGCTCCTCTTAGCATGATAAAGAAGATTCAAAGAGAGTGAGATGCCAGCTCCTTTCATTCAGTCAGTAGCTTCAATCATTTCTGGACGTTTTTCAATTGCAAAAATCAATGAATATTGTAAATGCACAAACAGTAATTTCTCCGCATTGCAAGGTGCAACTCTGAAATTTTTTGCTTTTTCCTGCTCCTCTTAGCATGATAAAGAAGATTCAAAGAGAGTGAGATGCCAGCTCCTTTCATTCAGTCAGTAGCTTCAATCATTTCTGGTATATGAATAACGTGATGTTTTTCAATGGCAAAAATCAATGAATATTGTAAATGCACAAACAGTAATTTCTCCGCATTGCAAGGTGCAATTCTGAAATTTTTTGCTTTTTCCTGCTCCTCTTAGCATGATAAAGAAGATTCAAAGAGAGTGAGATGCCAGCTCCTTTCATTCAGTCAGTAGCTTCAAACATTTCTGGTATATGAATAACATGATGTTTTTCAATGGCAAAAATCAATGAATATTGTAAATGCACAAACAGTAATTTCTCCGCATTGCAAGGTGCAATTCTGAAATTTTTTGCTTTTTCCTGCTCCTCTTAGCATGATAAAGAAGATTCAAGGAGAGTGAGATGCCAGCTCCTTTCATTCAGTCAGTAGCTTCAAACATTTCTGGTATATGAATAACATGATGTTTTTCAATGGCAAAAATCAATGAATATTGTAAATGCACAAACAGTAATTTCTCCGCATTGCAAGGTGCAATTCTGAAATTTTTTGCTTTATCCTGCTCCTCTTAGCATGATAAAGAAGATTCAAAGAGAGTGAGATGCCAGCTCCTTTCGTTCAGTCAGTAGCTTCAATCATTTCTGGACGTTTTTCAAAGGCAAAAATCATTGAATATTGTAAATGCACAAACAGTAATTTCTCCGCATTGCAAGGTGCAATTCTGAAATTTTTTACTTTTTCCTGCTCCTCTTAGCATGATAAAGAAGATTCAAAGAGAGTGAGATGCCAGCTCCTTTCATTCAGTCAGTAGCTTCAATCATTTCTGGTATATGAATAACATGATGTTTTTCAATGGCAAAAATCAATGAATATTGTAAATGCACAAACAGTAATTTCTCCGCATTGCAAGGTGCAATTCTGAAATTTTTTGCTTTTTCCTGCTCCTCTTAGCATGATAAAGAAGATTCAAAGAGAGTGAGATGCCAGCTCCTTTCATTCAGTCAGTAGCTTCAATCATTTCTGGACGTTTTTCAATGGCAAAAATCATTGAATATTGTAAATGCACAAACAGTAATTTCTCCGCATTGCAAGGTGCAATTCTGAAATTTTTTACTTTTTCCTGCTCCTCTTAGCATGATAAAGAAGATTCAAAGAGAGTGAGATGCCAGCTCCTTTCATTCAGTCAGTAGCTTCAATCATTTCTGGTATATGAATAACATGATGTTTTTCAATGGCAAAAATCAATGAATATTGTAAATGCACAAACAGTAATTTCTCCGCATTGCAAGGTGCAATTCTGAAATTTTTTGCTTTTTCCTGCTCCTCTTAGCATGATAAAGAAGATTCAAAGAGAGTGAGATGCCAGCTCCTTTCATTCAGTCAGTAGCTTCAATCATTTCTGGACGTTTTTCAATGGCAAAAATCAATGAATATTGTAAATGCACAAACAGTAATTGCTCCGCATTGCAAGGTGCAATTCTGAAATTTTTTGCTTTTTCCTGCTCCTCTTAGCATGATAAACAAGATTAAAAGAGAGTGAGATGCCAGCTCCTTTCATTCAGTCAGTAGCTTCAATCATTTCTGGTATATGAATAACGTGATGTTTTTCAATGGCAAAAATCAATGAATATTGTAAATGCACAAACAGTAATTTCTCCGCATTGCAAGGTGCAATTCTGAAATTTTTTGCTTTTTCCTGCTCCTCTTAGCATGATAAAGAAGATTCAAAGAGAGTGAGATGCCAGCTCCTTTCATTCAGTCAGTAGCTTCAAACATTCCTGGTATATGAATAACATGATGTTTTTCAATGGCAAAAATCAATGAATATTGTAAATGCACAAACAGTAATTTCTCTGCATTGCAAGGTGCAATTCTGAAATTTTTTGCTTTTTCCTGCTCCTCTTAGCATGATAAAGAAGATTCAAAGAGAGTGAGATGCCAGCTCCTTTCATTCAGTCAGTAGCTTCAATCATTTCTGGACGTTTTTCAATTGCAAAAATCAATGAATATTGTAAATGCACAAACAGTAATTTCTCCGCATTGCAAGGTGCAACTCTGAAATTTTTTGCTTTTTCCTGCTCCTCTTAGCATGATAAAGAAGATTCAAAGAGAGTGAGATGCCAGCTCCTTTCATTCAGTCAGTAGCTTCAATCATTTCTGGTATATGAATAACGTGATGTTTTTCAATGGCAAAAATCAATGAATATTGTAAATGCACAAACAGTAATTTCTCCGCATTGCAAGGTGCAATTCTGAAATTTTTTGCTTTTTCCTGCTCCTCTTAGCATGATAAAGAAGATTCAAAGAGAGTGAGATGCCAGCTCCTTTCATTCAGTCAGTAGCTTCAAACTTTTCTGGTATATGAATAACATGATGTTTTTCAATGGCAAAAATCAATGAATATTGTAAATGCACAAACAGTAATTTCTCCGCATTGCAAGGTGCAATTCTGAAATTTTTTGCTTTTTCCTGCTCCTCTTAGCATGATAAAGAAGATTCAAGGAGAGTGAGATGCCAGCTCCTTTCATTCAGTCAGTAGCTTCAAACATTTCTGGTATATGAATAACATGATGTTTTTCAATGGCAAAAATCAATGAATATTGTAAATGCACAAACAGTAATTTCTCCGCATTGCAAGGTGCAATTCTGAAATTTTTTGCTTTATCCTGCTCCTCTTAGCATGATAAAGAAGATTCAAAGAGAGTGAGATGCCAGCTCCTTTCATTCAGTCAGTAGCTTCAATCATTTCTGGACGTTTTTCAATGGCAAAAATCATTGAATATTGTAAATGCACAAACAGTAATTTCTCCGCATTGCAAGGTGCAATTCTGAAATTTTTTACTTTTTCCTGCTCCTCTTAGCATGATAAAGAAGATTCAAAGAGAGTGAGATGCCAGCTCCTTTCATTCAGTCAGTAGCTTCAATCATTTCTGGTATATGAATAACATGATGTTTTTCAATGGCAAAAATCAATGAATATTGTAAATGCACAAACAGTAATTTCTCCGCATTGCAAGGTGCAATTCTGAGATTTTTTGCTTTTTCCTGCTCCTCTTAGCATGATAAAGAAGATTCAAAGAGAGTGAGATGCCAGCTCCTTTCATTCAGTCAGTAGCTTCAATCATTTCTGGACGTTTTTCAATGGCAAAAATCAATGAATATTCTAAATGCACAAACAGTAATTTCTCCGCATTGCAAGGTGCAATTCTGAAATTTTTTGCTTTTTCCTGCTCCTCTTAGCATGATAAAGAAGATTCAAAGAGAGTGAGATGCCAGCTCCTTTCATTCAGTCAGTAGCTTCAATCATTTCTGGTATATGAATAACATGATGTTTTTCAATGGCAAAAATCAATGAATATTGTAAATGCACAAACAGTAATTTCTCCGCATTGCAAGGTGCAATTCTGAAATTTTTTGCTTTTTCCTGCTCCTCTTAGCATGATAAAGAAGATTCAAAGAGAGTGAGATGCCAGCTCCTTTCATTCAGTCAGTAGCTTCAATCATTTCTGGACGTTTTTCAATGGCAAAAATCAATGAATATTGTAAATGCACAAACAGTAATTTCTCCGCATTGCAAGGTGCAATTCTGAAATTTTTTGCTTTTTCCTGCTCCTCTTAGCATGATAAAGAAGATTCAAAGAGAGTGAGATGCCAGCTCCTTTCATTCAGTCAGTAGCTTCAATCATTTCTGGACGTTTTTCAATGGCAAAAATCAATGAATATTGTAAATGCACAAACAGTAATTTCTCCGCATTGCAAGGGGCAATTCTGAAATTTTTTGCTTTTTCCTGCTCCTCTTAGCATGATAAAAAAGATTCAAAGAGAGTGAGATGCCAGCTCCTTTCATTCAGTCAGTAGCTTCAAACATTTCTGGTATATGAATAACATGATGTTTTTCAATGGCAAAAATCAATGAATATTGTAAATGCACAAACAGTAATTTCTCCGCATTGCAAGGTGCAATTCTGAAATTTTTTGCTTTTTCCTGCTCCTCTTAGCATGTTAAAGAAGATTCAAAGAGAGTGAGACGCCAGCTCCTTTCGTTCAGTCAGTAGCTTCAATCATTTCTGGACGTTTTTCAATGGCAAAAATCATTGAATATTGTAAATGCACAAACAGTAATTTCTCCGCATTGCAAGGTGCAATTCTGAAATTTTTTACTTTTTCCTGCTCCTCTTAGCATGATAAAGAAGATTCAAAGAGAGTGAGATGCCAGCTCCTTTCATTCAGTCAGTAGCTTCAATCATTTCTGGTATATGAATAACATGATGTTTTTCAATGGCAAAAATCAATGAATATTGTAAATGCACAAACAGTAATTTCTCCGCATTGCAAGGTGCAATTCTGAAATTTTTTGCTTTTTCCTGCTCCTCTTAGCATGATAAAGAAGATTCAAAGAGAGTGAGACGCCAGCTCCTTTCGTTCAGTCAGTAGCTTCAATCATTTCTGGACGTTTTTCAATGGCAAAAATCATTGAATATTGTAAATGCACAAACAGTAATTTCTCCGCATTGCAAGGTGCAATTCTGAAATTTTTTACTTTTTCCTGCTCCTCTTAGCATGATAAAGAAGATTCAAAGAGAGTGAGATGCCAGCTCCTTTCATTCAGTCAGTAGCTTCAATCATTTCTGGTATATGAATAACATGATGTTTTTCAATGGCAAAAATCAATGAATATTGTAAATGCACAAACAGTAATTTCTCCGCATTGCAAGGTGCAATTCTGAAATTTTTTGCTTTTTCCTGCTCCTCTTAGCATGATAAAGAAGATTCAAAGAGAGTGAGATGCCAGCTCCTTTCATTCAGTCAGTAGCTTCAATCATTTCTGGACGTTTTTCAATGGCAAAAATCAACGAATATTGTAAATGCACAAACAGTAATTTCTCCGCATTGCAAGGTGCAATTCTGAAATTTTTTGCTTTTTCCTGCTCCTCTTAGCATGATAAAGAAGATTCAAAGAGAGTGAGATGCCAGCTCCTTTCATTCAGTCAGTAGCTTCAATCATTTCTGGTATATGAATAACATGATGTTTTTCAATGGCAAAAATCAATGAATATTGTAAATGCACAAACAGTAATTTCTCCGCATTGCAAGGTGCAATTCTGAAATTTTTTGCTTTTTCCTGCTCCTCTTAGCATGATAAAAAAGATTCAAAGAGAGTGAGATGCCAGCTCCTTTCATTCAGTCAGTAGCTTCAATCATTTCTGGTATATGAATAACGTGATGTTTTTCAATGGCAAAAATCAATGAATATTGTAAATGCACAAACAGTAATTTCTCCGCATTGCAAGGTGCAATTCTGAAATTTTTTGCTTTTTCCTGCTCCTCTTAGCATGATAAAGAAGATTCAAAGAGAGTGAGATGCCAGCTCCTTTCATTCAGTCAGTAGCTTCAAACATTTCTGGTATATGAATAACATGATGTTTTTCAATGGCAAAAATCAATGAATATTGTAAATGCACAAACAGTAATTTCTCCGCATTGCAAGGTGCAATTCTGAAATTTTTTGCTTTTTCCTGCTCCTCTTAGCATGATAAAGAAGATTCAAAGAGAGTGAGATGCCAGCTCCTTTCATTCAGTCAGTAGCTTCAATCATTTCTGGACGTTTTTCAATGGCAAAAATCAATGAATATTGTAAATGCACAAACAGTAATTTCTCCGCATTGCAAGGTGCAATTCTGAAATTTTTTGCTTTTTCCTGCTCCTCTTAGCATGATAAAGAAGATTCAAAGAGAGTGAGATGCCAGCTCCTTTCATTCAGTCAGTAGATTCAATCATTTCTGGACGTTTTTCAATGGCAAAAATCAATGAATATTGTAAATGCACAAACAGTAATTTCTCCGCATTGCAAGGTGCAATTCTGAAATTTTTTGCTTTTTCCTGCTCCTCTTAGCATGATAAAAAAGATTCAAAGAGAGTGAGATGCCAGCTCCTTTCATTCAGTCAGTAGCTTCAAACATTTCTGGTATATGAATAACATGATGTTTTTCAATGGCAAAAATCAATGAATATTGTAAATGCACAAACAGTAATTTCTCCGCATTGCAAGGTGCAATTCTGAAATTTTTTGCTTTTTCCTGCTCCTCTTAGCATGATAAAGAAGATTCAAAGAGAGTGAGACGCCAGCTCCTTTCGTTCAGTCAGTAGCTTCAATCATTTCTGGACGTTTTTCAATGGCAAAAATCATTGAATATTGTAAATGCACAAACAGTAATTTCTCCGCATTGCAAGGTGCAATTCTGAAATTTTTTACTTTTTCCTGCTCCTCTTAGCATGATAAAGAAGATTCAAAGAGAGTGAGATGCCAGCTCCTTTCATTCAGTCAGTAGCTTCAATCATTTCTGGTATATGAATAACATGATGTTTTTCAATGGCAAAAATCAATGAATATTGTAAATGCACAAACAGTAATTTCTCCGCATTGCAAGGTGCAATTCTGAAATTTTTTGCTTTTTCCTGCTCCTCTTAGCATGATAAAGAAGATTCAAAGAGAGTGAGATGCCAGCTCCTTTCATTCAGTCAGTAGCTTCAATCATTTCTGGACGTTTTTCAATGGCAAAAATCAACGAATATTGTAAATGCACAAACAGTAATTTCTCCGCATTGCAAGGTGCAATTCTGAAATTTTTTGCTTTTTCCTGCTCCTCTTAGCATGATAAAGAAGATTCAAAGAGAGTGAGATGCCAGCTCCTTTCATTCAGTCAGTAGCTTCAATCATTTCTGGTATATGAATAACATGATGTTTTTCAATGGCAAAAATCAATGAATATTGTAAATGCACAAACAGTAATTTCTCCACATTGCAAGGTGCAATTCTGAAATTTTTTGCTTTTTCCTGCTCCTCTTAGCATGATAAAGAAGATTCAAAGAGAGTGAGATGCCAGCTCCTTTCATTCAGTCAGTAGCTTCAATCATTTCTGGTATATGAATAACATGATGTTTTTCAATGGCAAAAATCAATGAATATTGTAAATGCACAAACAGTAATTTCTCCGCATTGCAAGGTGCAATTCTGAAATTTTTTGCTTTTTCCTGCTCCTCTTAGCATGATAAAAAAGATTCAAAGAGAGTGAGATGCCAGCTCCTTTCATTCAGTCAGTAGCTTCAATCATTTCTGGTATATGAATAACGTGATGTTTTTCAATGGCAAAAATCAATGAATATTGTAAATGCACAAACAGTAATTTCTCCGCATTGCAAGGTGCAATTCTGAAATTTTTTGCTTTTTCCTGCTCCTCTTAGCATGATAAAGAAGATTCAAAGAGAGTGAGATGCCAGCTCCTTTCATTCAGTCAGTAGCTTCAAACATTTCTGGTATATGAATAACATGATGTTTTTCAATGGCAAAAATCAATGAATATTGTAAATGCACAAACAGTAATTTCTCCGCATTGCAAGGTGCAATTCTGAAATTTTTTGCTTTTTCCTGCTCCTCTTAGCATGATAAAGAAGATTCAAGGAGAGTGAGATGCCAGCTCCTTTCATTCAGTCAGTAGCTTCAAACATTTCTGGTATATGAATAACATGATGTTTTTCAATGGCAAAAATCAATGAATATTGTAAATGCACAAACAGTAATTTCTCCGCATTGCAAGGTGCAATTCTGAAATTTTTTGCTTTATCCTGCTCCTCTTAGCATGATAAAGAAGATTCAAAGAGAGTGAGATGCCAGCTCCTTTCATTCAGTCAGTAGCTTCAATCATTTCTGGACGTTTTTCAATGGCAAAAATCATTGAATATTGTAAATGCACAAACAGTAATTTCTCCGCATTGCAAGGTGCAATTCTGAAATTTTTTACTTTTTCCTGCTCCTCTTAGCATGATAAAGAAGATTCAAAGAGAGTGAGATGCCAGCTCCTTTCATTCAGTCAGTAGCTTCAATCATTTCTGGTATATGAATAACATGATGTTTTTCAATGGCAAAAATCAATGAATATTGTAAATGCACAAACAGTAATTTCTCCGCATTGCAAGGTGCAATTCTGAGATTTTTTGCTTTTTCCTGCTCCTCTTAGCATGATAAAGAAGATTCAAAGAGAGTGAGATGCCAGCTCCTTTCATTCAGTCAGTAGCTTCAATCATTTCTGGACGTTTTTCAATGGCAAAAATCAATGAATATTCTAAATGCACAAACAGTAATTTCTCCGCATTGCAAGGTGCAATTCTGAAATTTTTTGCTTTTTCCTGCTCCTCTTAGCATGATAAACAAGATTCAAAGAGAGTGAGATGCCAGCTCCTTTCATTCAGTCAGTAGCTTCAATCATTTCTGGACGTTTTTCAATGGCAAAAATCAATGAATATTGTAAATGCACAAACAGTAATTTCTCCGCATTGCAAGGTGCAATTCTGAAATTTTTTGCTTTTTCCTGCTCCTCTTAGCATGATAAAGAAGATTCAAAGAGAGTGAGAAGCCAGCTCCTTTCATTCAGTCAGTAGCTTCAATCATTTCTGGACGTTTTTCAATTGCAAAAATCAATGAATATTGTAAATGCACAAACAGTAATTTCTCCGCATTGCAAGGTGCAATTCTGAAATTTTTTGCTTTTTCCTGCTCCTCTTAGCATGATAAAGAAGATTCAAAGAGAGTGAGATGCCAGCTCCTTTCATTCAGTCAGTAGCTTCAATCATTTCTGGTATATGAATAACATGATGTTTTTCAATGGCAAAAATCAATGAATATTGTAAATGCACAAACAGTAATTTCTCCGCATTGCAAGGTGCAATTCTGAAATTTTTTGCTTTTTCCTGCTCCTCTTAGCATGATAAAGAAGATTCAAAGAGAGTGAGATGCCAGCTCCTTTCATTCAGTCAGTAGCTTCAATCATTTCTGGACGTTTTTCAATGGCAAAAATCAATGAATATTGTAAATGCACAAACAGTAATTTCTCCGCATTGCAAGGTGCAATTCTGAAATTTTTTGCTTTTTCCTGCTCCTCTTAGCATGATAAAAAAGATTCAAAGAGAGTGAGATGCCAGCTCCTTTCATTCAGTCAGTAGCTTCAAACATTTCTGGTATATGAATAACATGATGTTTTTCAATGGCAAAAATCAATGAATATTGTAAATGCACAAACAGTAATTTCTCCGCATTGCAAGGTGCAATTCTGAAATTTTTTGCTTTTTCCTGCTCCTCTTAGCATGATAAAGAAGATTCAAAGAGAGTGAGACGCCAGCTCCTTTCGTTCAGTCAGTAGCTTCAATCATTTCTGGACGTTTTTCAATGGCAAAAATCATTGAATATTGTAAATGCACAAACAGTAATTTCTCCGCATTGCAAGGTGCAATTCTGAAATTTTTTACTTTTTCCTGCTCCTCTTAGCATGATAAAGAAGATTCAAAGAGAGTGAGATGCCAGCTCCTTTCATTCAGTCAGTAGCTTCAATCATTTCTGGTATATGAATAACATGATGTTTTTCAATGGCAAAAATCAATGAATATTGTAAATGCACAAACAGTAATTTCTCCGCATTGCAAGGTGCAATTCTGAAATTTTTTGCTTTTTCCTGCTCCTCTTAGCATGATAAAGAAGATTCAAAGAGAGTGAGATGCCAGCTCCTTTCATTCAGTCAGTAGCTTCAATCATTTCTGGACGTTTTTCAATGGCAAAAATCAACGAATATTGTAAATGCACAAACAGTAATTTCTCCGCATTGCAAGGTGCAATTCTGAAATTTTTTGCTTTTTCCTGCTCCTCTTAGCATGATAAAGAAGATTCAAAGAGAGTGAGATGCCAGCTCCTTACATTCAGTCAGTAGCTTCAATCATTTCTGGTAAATGAATAACATGATGTTTTTCAATGGCAAAAATCAATGAATTTTGTAAATGCACAAACAGTAATTTCTCCGCATTGCAAGGCGCAATTCTGAAATTTTTTGCTTTTTCCTGCTCCTCTTAGCATGATAAAGAAGATTCAAAGAGAGTGAGATGCCAGCTCCTTTCAATCAGTCAGTAGCTTCAATCATTTCTGGACGTTTTTCAATGGCAAAAATCAATGAATATTGTAAATGCACAAACAGTAATTTCTCCGCATTGCAAGGTGCAATTCTGAAATTTTTTGCTTTTTCCTGCTCCTCTTAGCATGATAAAGAAGATTCAAAGAGAGTGAGATGCCAGCTCCTTTCATTCAGTCAGTAGCTTCAATCATTTCTGGACGTTTTTCAATGGCAAAAATCAATGAATATTGTAAATGCACAAACAGTAATTTTTCCGCATTGCAAGGTGCAATTCTGAAATTTTTTGCTTATTCCTGCTCCTCTTAGCATGATAAAGAAGATTCAAAGAGAGTGAGGTGCCAGCTCCTTTCATTCAGTCAGTAGCTTCAAACATTTCTGGTATATGAATAACGTTTTTCAATGGCAAAAATCAATGAATATTGTAAATGCACAAACAGTTATTTCTCCGCATTGCAAGGTGCAATTCTGAAATTTTTTGCTTTTTCCTGCTCCTCTTAGCATGATAAAGAAGATTCAAAGAGAGTGAGATGCCAGCTCCTTTCATTCAGTCAGTAGCTTCAATCATTTCTGGACGTTTTTCAATGGCAAAAATCAATGAATATTGTAAATGCACAAACAGTAATTTCTCCGCATTGCAAGGTGCAATTCTGAAATTTTTTGCTTTTTCCTGCTCCTCTTAGCATGATAAAGAAGATTCAAAGAGAGTGAGATGCCAGCTCCTTTCATTCAGTCAGTAGCTTCAATCATTTCTGGACGTTTTTCAATGGCAAAAATCAATGAATATTGTAAATGCACAAACAGTAATTTCTCCGCATTGCAAGGTGCAATTCTGAAATTTTTTGCTTTTTCCTGCTCCTCTTAGCATGATAAAGAAGATTCAAAGAGAGTGAGATGCCAGCTCCTTTCATTCAGTCAGTAGCTTCAATCATTTCTGGACGTTTTTCAATGGCAAAAATCAATGAATATTGTAAATGCACAAACAGTAATTTCTCCGCATTGCAAGGTGCAATTCTGAAATTTTTGCTTTTTCCTGCTCCTCTTAGCATGATAAAGAAGATTTAAAGAGAGTGAGGTGCCAGCTCCTTTCATTCAGTCAGTAGCTTCAAACATTTCTGGTATATGAATAACATGTTTTTCAATGGCAAAAATCAATGAATATTGTAAATGCACAAACAGTAATTTCTCCGCATTGCAAGGAGCAATTCTGAAATTTTTTGCTTTTTCCTGCTCCTCTTAGCATGATAAAGAAGATTCAAAGAGAGTGAGATGCCAGCTCCTTTCATTCAGTCAGTAGCTTCAATCATTTCTGGACGTTTTTCAATGGCAAAAATCAATGAATATTGTAAATGCACAAACTGTAATTTCTCCGCATTGCAAGGTGCAATTCTGAAATTTTTTGCTTTTTCCTGCTCCTCTTAGCATGATAAAGAAGATTCAAAGAGAGTGAGATGCCAGCTCTTTTCATTCAGTCAGTAGCTTCAATCATTTCTGGACGTTTTTCAATGGCAAAAATCAATGAATATTGTAAATGCACAAACAGTAATTTCTCCGCATTGCAAGGTGCAATTCTGAAATTTTTTGCTTTTTCCTGCTCCTCTTAGCATGATAAAGAAGATTCAAAGAGAGTGAGATGCCAGCTCCTTTCATTCAATCAGTAGCTTCAAACATTTCTGGTATATGAATAACATGATGTTTTTCAATGGCAAAAATCAATGAATATTGTAAATGCACAAACAGTAATTTCTCCGCATTGCAAGGTGCAATTCTGAAATTTTTTGCTTTTTCCTGCTCCTCTTAGCATGATAAAGAAGATTCAAAGAGAGTGAGATGCCAGCTCCTTTCATTCAGTCAGTAGCTTCAATCATTTCTGGACGTTTTTCAATGGCAAAAATCAATGAATATTGTAAATGCACAAACAGTAATTTCTCCGCATTGCAAGGTGCAATTCTGAAATTTTTTGCTTTTTCCTGCTCCTCCTAGCATGATAAAGAAGATTCAAAGAGAGTGAGATGCCAGCTCCTTACATTCAGTCAGTAGCTTCAATCATTTCTGGTAAATGAATAACATGATGTTTTTCAATGGCAAAAATCAATGAATTTTGTAAATGCACAAACAGTAATTTCTCCGCATTGCAAGGCGCAATTCTGAAATTTTTTGCTTTTTCCTGCTCCTCTTAGCATGATAAAGAAGATTCAAAGAGAGTGAGATGCCAGCTCCTTTCAATCAGTCAGTAGCTTCAATCATTTCTGGACGTTTTTCAATGGCAAAAATCAATGAATATTGTAAATGCACAAACAGTAATTTCTCCGCATTGCAAGGTGCAATTCTGAAATTTTTTGCTTTTTCCTGCTCCTCTTAGCATGATAAAGAAGATTCAAAGAGAGTGAGATGCCAGCTCCTTTCATTCAGTCAGTAGCTTCAATCATTTCTGGACGTTTTTCAATGGCAAAAATCAATGAATATTGTAAATGCACAAACAGTAATTTTTCCGCATTGCAAGGTGCAATTCTGAAATTTTTTGCTTATTCCTGCTCCTCTTAGCATGATAAAGAAGATTCAAAGAGAGTGAGGTGCCAGCTCCTTTCATTCAGTCAGTAGCTTCAAACATTTCTGGTATATGAATAACGTTTTTCAATGGCAAAAATCAATGAATATTGTAAATGCACAAACAGTTATTTCTCCGCATTGCAAGGTGCAATTCTGAAATTTTTTGCTTTTTCCTGCTCCTCTTAGCATGATAAAGAAGATTCAAAGAGAGTGAGATGCCAGCTCCTTTCATTCAGTCAGTAGCTTCAATCATTTCTGGACGTTTTTCAATGGCAAAAATCAATGAATATTGTAAATGCACAAACAGTAATTTCTCCGCATTGCAAGGTGCAATTCTGAAATTTTTTGCTTTTTCCTGCTCCTCTTAGCATGATAAAGAAGATTCAAAGAGAGTGAGATGCCAGCTCCTTTCATTCAGTCAGTAGCTTCAATCATTTCTGGACGTTTTTCAATGGCAAAAATCAATGTATATTGTAAATGCACAAACAGTAATTTCTCCGCATTGCAAGGTGCAATTCTGAAATTTTTTGCTTTTTCCTGCTCCTCTTAGCATGATAAAGAAGATTCAAAGAGAGTGAGATGCCAGCTCCTTTCATTCAGTCAGTAGCTTCAATCATTTCTGGACGTTTTTCAATGGCAAAAATCAATGAATATTGTAAATGCACAAACAGTAATTTCTCCGCATTGCAAGGTGCAATTCTGAAATTTTTGCTTTTTCCTGCTCCTCTTAGCATGATAAAGAAGATTCAAAGAGAGTGAGGTGCCAGCTCCTTTCATTCAGTCAGTAGCTTCAAACATTTCTGGTATATGAATAACATGTTTTTCAATGGCAAAAATCAATGAATATTGTAAATGCACAAACAGTAATTTCTCCGCATTGCAAGGAGCAATTCTGAAATTTTTTGCTTTTTCCTGCTCCTCTTAGCATGATAAAGAAGATTCAAAGAGAGTGAGATGCCAGCTCCTTTCATTCAGTCAGTAGCTTCAATCATTTCTGGACGTTTTTCAATGGCAAAAATCAATGAATATTGTAAATGCACAAACTGTAATTTCTCCGCATTGCAAGGTGCAATTCTGAAATTTTTTGCTTTTTCCTGCTCCTCTTAGCATGATAAAGAAGATTCAAAGAGAGTGAGATGCCAGCTCTTTTCATTCAGTCAGTAGCTTCAATCATTTCTGGACGTTTTTCAATGGCAAAAATCAATGAATATTGTAAATGCACAAACAGTAATTTCTCCGCATTGCAAGGTGCAATTCTGAAATTTTTTGCTTTTTCCTGCTCCTCTTAGCATGATAAAGAAGATTCAAAGAGAGTGAGATGCCAGCTCTTTTCATTCAATCAGTAGCTTCAAACATTTCTGGTATATGAATAACATGATGTTTTTCAATGGCAAAAATCAATGAATATTGTAAATGCACAAACAGTAATTTCTCCGCATTGCAAGGTGCAATTCTGAAATTTTTTGCTTTTTCCTGCTCCTCTTAGCATGATAAAGAAGATTCAAAGAGAGTGAGATGCCAGCTCCTTTCATTCAGTCAGTAGCTTCAATCATTTCTGGACGTTTTTCAATGGCAAAAATCAATGAATATTGTAAATGCACAAACAGTAATTTCTCCGCATTGCAAGGTGCAATTCTGAAATTTTTTGCTTTTTCCTGCTCCTCTTAGCATGATAAAGAAGATTCAAAGAGAGTGAGATGCCAGCTCCTTACATTCAGTCAGTAGCTTCAATCATTTCTGGTAAATGAATAACATGATGTTTTTCAATGGCAAAAATCAATGAATTTTGTAAATGCACAAACAGTAATTTCTCCGCATTGCAAGGCGCAATTCTGAAATTTTTTGCTTTTTCCTGCTCCTCTTAGCATGATAAAGAAGATTCAAAGAGAGTGAGATGCCAGCTCCTTTCAATCAGTCAGTAGCTTCAATCATTTCTGGACGTTTTTCAATGGCAAAAATCAATGAATATTGTAAATGCACAAACAGTAATTTCTCCGCATTGCAAGGTGCAATTCTGAAATTTTTTGCTTTTTCCTGCTCCTCTTAGCATGATAAAGAAGATTCAAAGAGAGTGAGATGCCAGCTCCTTTCATTCAGTCAGTAGCTTCAATCATTTCTGGACGTTTTTCAATGGCAAAAATCAATGAATATTGTAAATGCACAAACAGTAATTTTTCCGCATTGCAAGGTGCAATTCTGAAATTTTTTGCTTATTCCTGCTCCTCTTAGCATGATAAAGAAGATTCAAAGAGAGTGAGGTGCCAGTTCCTTTCATTCAGTCAGTAGCTTCAAACATTTCTGGTATATGAATAACGTTTTTCAATGGCAAAAATCAATGAATATTGTAAATGCACAAACAGTTATTTCTCCGCATTGCAAGGTGCAATTCTGAAATTTTTTGCTTTTTCCTGCTCCTCTTAGCATGATAAAGAAGATTCAAAGAGAGTGAGATGCCAGCTCCTTTCATTCAGTCAGTAGCTTCAATCATTTCTGGACGTTTTTCAATGGCAAAAATCAATGAATATTGTAAATGCACAAACAGTAATTTCTCCGCATTGCAAGGTGCAATTCTGAAATTTTTTGCTTTTTCCTGCTCCTCTTAGCATGATAAAGAAGATTCAAAGAGAGTGAGATGCCAGCTCCTTTCATTCAGTCAGTAGCTTCAATCATTTCTGGACGTTTTTCAATGGCAAAAATCAATGAATATTGTAAATGCACAAACAGTAATTTCTCCGCATTGCAAGGTGCAATTCTGAAATTTTTTGCTTTTTCCTGCTCCTCTTAGCATGATAAAGAAGATTCAAAGAGAGTGAGATGCCAGCTCCTTTCATTCAGTCAGTAGCTTCAATCATTTCTGGACGTTTTTCAATGGCAAAAATCAATGAATATTGTAAATGCACAAACAGTAATTTCTCCGCATTGCAAGGTGCAATTCTGAAATTTTTGCTTTTTCCTGCTCCTCTTACCATGATAAAGAAGATTCAAAGAGAGTGAGGTGCCAGCTCCTTTCATTCAGTCAGTAGCTTCAAACATTTCTGGTATATGAATAACATGATGTTTTTCAATGGCAAAAATCAATGAATATTGTAAATGCACAAACAGTAATTTCTCCGCATTGCAAGGTGCAATTCTGAAATTTTTTGCTTTTTCCTGCTCCTCTTAGCATGATAAAGAAGATTCAAAGAGAGTGAGATGCCAGCTCCTTTCATTCAGTCAGTAGCTTCAATCATTTCTGGACGTTTTTCAATGGCAAAAATCAATGAATATTGTAAATGCACAAACAGTAATTTCTCCGCATTGCAAGGTGCAATTCTGAAATTTTTTGCTTTTTCCTGCTCCTCTTAGCATGATAAAGAAGATTCAAAGAGAGTGAGGTGCCAGCTCCTTTCATTCAGTCAGTAGCTTCAAACATTTCTGGTATATGAATAACATGTTTTTCAATGGCAAAAATCAATGAATATTGTAAATGCACAAACTGTAATTTCTCCGCATTGCAAGGTGCAATTCTGAAATTTTTTGCTTTTTCCTGCTCCTCTTAGCATGATAAAGAAAATTCAAAGAGAGTGAGATGCCAGCTCCTTTCATTCAGTCAGTAGCTTCAATCATTTCTGGACGTTTTTCAATGGCAAAAATCAATGAATATTGTAAATGCACAAACAGTAATTTCTCCGCATTGCAAGGTGCAATTCTGAAATTTTTTGCTTTTTCCTGCTCCTCTTAGCATGATAAAGAAGATTCAAAGAGAGTGAGATGCCAGCTCCTTTCATTCAGTCAGTAGCTTCAATCATTTCTGGACGTTTTTCAATGGCAAAAATCAATGAATATTGTAAATGCACAAACTGTAATTTCTCCGCATTGTAAGGTGCAATTCTGAAATTTTTTGCTTTTTCCTGCTCCTCTTAGCATGATAAAGAAGATTCAAAGAGAGTGAGATGCCAGCTCCTTTCATTCAGTCAGTGGCTTCAATCATTTCTGGACGTTTTTCAATGGCAAAAATCAATGAATATTGTAAATGCACAAACAGTAATTTCTCCGCATTGCAAGGTGCAATTCTGAAATTTTTTGCTTTTTCCTGCTCCCCTTAGCATGATAAAGAAGATTCAAAGAGAGTGAGATGCCAGCTCCTTTCATTCAGTCAGTAGCTTCAATCATTTCTGGACGTTTTTCAATGGCAAAAATCAATGAATATTGTAAATGCACAAACAGAAATTTCTCCGCATTGCAAGGTGCAATTCTGAAATTTTTTGCTTTTTCCTGCTCCTCTTAGCATGATAAAGAAGATTCAAAGAGAGTGAGATGCCAGCTCCTTTCATTCAGTCAGTAGCTTCAAACATTTCTGGTATATGAATAACATGATGTTTTTCAATGGCAAAAATCAATGAATATTGTAAATGCACAAACAGTAATTTCTCCGCATTGCAAGGTGCAATTCTGAAATTTTTTGCTTTTTCCTGCTCCTCTTAGCATGATAAAGAAGATTCAAAGAGAGTGAGATGCCAGCTCCTTTCGTTCAGTCAGTAGCTTCAATCATTTCTGGACGTTTTTCAATGGCAAAAATCATTGAATATTGTAAATGCACAAACAGTAATTTCTCCGCATTGCAAGGTGCAATTCTGAAATTTTTTACATTTTCCTGCTCCTCTTAGCATGATAAAGAAGATTCAAAGAGAGTGAGATGCCAGCTCCTTTCATTCAGTCAGTAGCTTCAATCATTTCTGGTATATGAATAACATGATGTTTTTCAATGGCAAAAATCAATGAATATTGTAAATGCACAAACAGTAATTTCTCCGCATTGCAAGGTGCAATTCTGAAATTTTTTGCTTTTTCCTGCTCCTCTTAGCATGATAAAGAAGATTCAAAGAGAGTGAGATGCCAGCTCCTTTCATTCAGTCAGTAGCTTCAATCATTTCTGGACGTTTTTCAATGGCAAAAATCAATGAATATTGTAAATGCACAAACAGTAATTTCTCCGCATTGCAAGGTGCAATTCTGAAATTTTTTGCTTTTTCCTGCTCCTCTTAGCATGATAAAGAAGATTCAAAGAGAGTGAGATGCCAGCTCCTTTCATTCAGTCAGTAGCTTCAATCATTTCTGGACGTTTTTCAATGGCAAAAATCAATGAATATTGTAAATGCACAAACAGTAATTTCTCCGCATTGCAAGGTGCAATTCTGAAATTTTTTGCTTTTTCCTGCTCCTCTTAGCATGATAAAGAAGATTCAAAGAGAGTGAGATGCCAGCTCCTTTCATTCAGTCAGTAGCTTCAATCATTTCTGGACGTTTTTCAATGGCAAAAATCAATGAATATTGTAAATGCACAAACAGTAATTTCTCCGCATTGCAAGGTGCAATTCTGAAATTTTTGCTTTTTCCTGCTCCTCTTAGCATGATAAAGAAGATTCAAAGAGAGTGAGATGCCAGCTCCTTTCATTCAGTCAGTAGCTTCAAACATTTCTGGTATATGAATAACATGATGTTTTTCAATGGCAAAAATCAATGAATATTGTAAATGCACAAACAGTAATTTCTCCGCATTGCAAGGTGCAATTCTGAAATTTTTTGCTTTTTCCTGCTCCTCTTAGCATGATAAAGAAGATTCAAAGAGAGTGAGATGCCAGCTCCTTTCGTTCAGTCAGTAGCTTCAATCATTTCTGGACGTTTTTCAATGGCAAAAATCATTGAATATTGTAAATGCACAAACAGTAATTTCTCCGCATTGCAAGGTGCAATTCTGAAATTTTTTACATTTTCCTGCTCCTCTTAGCATGATAAAGAAGATTCAAAGAGAGTGAGATGCCAGCTCCTTTCATTCAGTCAGTAGCTTCAATCATTTCTGGTATATGAATAACATGATGTTTTTCAATGGCAAAAATCAATGAATATTGTAAATGCACAAACAGTAATTTCTCCGCATTGCAAGGTGCAATTCTGAAATTTTTTGCTTTTTCCTGCTCCTCTTAGCATGATAAAGAAGATTCAAAGAGAGTGAGATGCCAGCTCCTTTCATTCAGTCAGTAGCTTCAATCATTTCTGGACGTTTTTCAATGGCAAAAATCAATGAATATTGTAAATGCACAAACAGTAATTTCTCCGCATTGCAAGGTGCAATTCTGAAATTTTTTGCTTTTTCCTGCTCCTCTTAGCATGATAAAGAAGATTCAAAGAGAGTGAGATGCCAGCTCCTTTCATTCAGTCAGTAGCTTCAATCATTTCTGGACGTTTTTCAATGGCAAAAATCAATGAATATTGTAAATGCACAAACAGTAATTTCTCCGCATTGCAAGGTGCAATTCTGAAATTTTTTGCTTTTTCCTGCTCCTCTTAGCATGATAAAGAAGATTCAAAGAGAGTGAGATGCCAGCTCCTTTCATTCAGTCAGTAGCTTCAATCATTTCTGGACGTTTTTCAATGGCAAAAATCAATGAATATTGTAAATGCACAAACAGTAATTTCTCCGCATTGCAAGGTGCAATTCTGAAATTTTTGCTTTTTCCTGCTCCTCTTAGCATGATAAAGAAGATTCAAAGAGAGTGAGGTGCCAGCTCCATTCATTCAGTCAGTAGCTTCAAACATTTCTGGTATATGAATAACATGATGTTTTTCAATGGCAAAAATCAATGAATATTGTAAATGCACAAACAGTAATTTCTCCGCATTGCAAGGTGCAATTCTGAAATTTTTTGCTTTTTCCTGCTCCTCTTAGCATGATAAAGAAGATTCAAAGAGAGTGAGATGCCAGCTCCTTTCATTCAGTCAGTAGCTTCAATCATTTCTGGACGTTTTTCAATGGCAAAAATCAATGAATATTGTAAATGCACAAACAGTAATTTCTCCGCATTGCAAGGTGCAATTCTGAAATTTTTTGCTTTTTCCTGCTCCTCTTAGCATGATAAAGAAGATTCAAAGAGAGTGAGGTGCCAGCTCCTTTCATTCAGTCAGTAGCTTCAAACATTTCTGGTATATGAATAACATGTTTTTCAATGGCAAAAATCAATGAATATTGTAAATGCACAAACTGTAATTTCTCCGCATTGCAAGGTGCAATTCTGAAATTTTTTGCTTTTTCCTGCTCCTCTTAGCATGATAAAGAAAATTCAAAGAGAGTGAGATGCCAGCTCCTTTCATTCAGTCAGTAGCTTCAATCATTTCTGGACGTTTTTCAATGGCAAAAATCAATGAATATTGTAAATGCACAAACAGTAATTTCTCCGCATTGCAAGGTGCAATTCTGAAATTTTTTGCTTTTTCCTGCTCCTCTTAGCATGATAAAGAAGATTCAAAGAGAGTGAGATGCCAGCTCCTTTCGTTCAGTCAGTAGCTTCAATCATTTCTGGACGTTTTTCAAAGGCAAAAATCATTGAATATTGTAAATGCACAAACAGTAATTTCTCCGCATTGCAAGGTGCAATTCTGAAATTTTTTACTTTTTCCTGCTCCTCTTAGCATGATAAAGAAGATTCAAAGAGAGTGAGATGCCAGCTCCTTTCATTCAGTCAGTAGCTTCAATCATTTCTGGTATATGAATAACATGATGTTTTTCAATGGCAAAAATCAATGAATATTGTAAATGCACAAACAGTAATTTCTCCGCATTGCAAGGTGCAATTCTGAAATTTTTTGCTTTTTCCTGCTCCTCTTAGCATGATAAAGAAGATTCAAAGAGAGTGAGATGCCAGCTCCTTTCATTCAGTCAGTAGCTTCAATCATTTCTGGACGTTTTTCAATGGCAAAAATCATTGAATATTGTAAATGCACAAACAGTAATTTCTCCGCATTGCAAGGTGCAATTCTGAAATTTTTTACTTTTTCCTGCTCCTCTTAGCATGATAAAGAAGATTCAAAGAGAGTGAGATGCCAGCTCCTTTCATTCAGTCAGTAGCTTCAATCATTTCTGGTATATGAATAACATGATGTTTTTCAATGGCAAAAATCAATGAATATTGTAAATGCACAAACAGTAATTTCTCCGCATTGCAAGGTGCAATTCTGAAATTTTTTGCTTTTTCCTGCTCCTCTTAGCATGATAAAGAAGATTCAAAGAGAGTGAGATGCCAGCTCCTTTCATTCAGTCAGTAGCTTCAATCATTTCTGGACGTTTTTCAATGGCAAAAATCAATGAATATTGTAAATGCACAAACAGTAATTGCTCCGCATTGCAAGGTGCAATTCTGAAATTTTTTGCTTTTTCCTGCTCCTCTTAGCATGATAAACAAGATTAAAAGAGAGTGAGATGCCAGCTCCTTTCATTCAGTCAGTAGCTTCAATCATTTCTGGTATATGAATAACGTGATGTTTTTCAATGGCAAAAATCAATGAATATTGTAAATGCACAAACAGTAATTTCTCCGCATTGCAAGGTGCAATTCTGAAATTTTTTGCTTTTTCCTGCTCCTCTTAGCATGATAAAGAAGATTCAAAGAGAGTGAGATGCCAGCTCCTTTCATTCAGTCAGTAGCTTCAAACATTCCTGGTATATGAATAACATGATGTTTTTCAATGGCAAAAATCAATGAATATTGTAAATGCACAAACAGTAATTTCTCCGCATTGCAAGGTGCAATTCTGAAATTTTTTGCTTTTTCCTGCTCCTCTTAGCATGATAAAGAAGATTCAAAGAGAGTGAGATGCCAGCTCCTTTCATTCAGTCAGTAGCTTCAATCATTTCTGGACGTTTTTCAATTGCAAAAATCAATGAATATTGTAAATGCACAAACAGTAATTTCTCCGCATTGCAAGGTGCAACTCTGAAATTTTTTGCTTTTTCCTGCTCCTCTTAGCATGATAAAGAAGATTCAAAGAGAGTGAGATGCCAGCTCCTTTCATTCAGTCAGTAGCTTCAATCATTTCTGGTATATGAATAACGTGATGTTTTTCAATGGCAAAAATCAATGAATATTGTAAATGCACAAACAGTAATTTCTCCGCATTGCAAGGTGCAATTCTGAAATTTTTTGCTTTTTCCTGCTCCTCTTAGCATGATAAAGAAGATTCAAAGAGAGTGAGATGCCAGCTCCTTTCATTCAGTCAGTAGCTTCAAACATTTCTGGTATATGAATAACATGATGTTTTTCAATGGCAAAAATCAATGAATATTGTAAATGCACAAACAGTAATTTCTCCGCATTGCAAGGTGCAATTCTGAAATTTTTTGCTTTTTCCTGCTCCTCTTAGCATGATAAAGAAGATTCAAGGAGAGTGAGATGCCAGCTCCTTTCATTCAGTCAGTAGCTTCAATCATTTCTGGTATATGAATAACATGATGTTTTTCAATGGCAAAAATCAATGAATATTGTAAATGCACAAACAGTAATTTCTCCGCATTGCAAGGTGCAATTCTGAGATTTTTTGCTTTTTCCTGCTCCTCTTAGCATGATAAAGAAGATTCAAAGAGAGTGAGATGCCAGCTCCTTTCATTCAGTCAGTAGCTTCAATCATTTCTGGACGTTTTTCAATGGCAAAAATCAATGAATATTCTAAATGCACAAACAGTAATTTCTCCGCATTGCAAGGTGCAATTCTGAAATTTTTTGCTTTTTCCTGCTCCTCTTAGCATGATAAAGAAGATTCAAAGAGAGTGAGATGCCAGCTCCTTTCATTCAGTCAGTAGCTTCAATCATTTCTGGTATATGAATAACATGATGTTTTTCAATGGCAAAAATCAATGAATATTGTAAATGCACAAACAGTAATTTCTCCGCATTGCAAGGTGCAATTCTGAAATTTTTTGCTTTTTCCTGCTCCTCTTAGCATGATAAAGAAGATTCAAAGAGAGTGAGATGCCAGCTCCTTTCATTCAGTCAGTAGCTTCAATCATTTCTGGACGTTTTTCAATGGCAAAAATCAATGAATATTGTAAATGCACAAACAGTAATTTCTCCGCATTGCAAGGTGCAATTCTGAAATTTTTTGCTTTTTCCTGCTCCTCTTAGCATGATAAAGAAGATTCAAAGAGAGTGAGATGCCAGCTCCTTTCATTCAGTCAGTAGCTTCAATCATTTCTGGACGTTTTTCAATGGCAAAAATCAATGAATATTGTAAATGCACAAACAGTAATTTCTCCGCATTGCAAGGTGCAATTCTGAAATTTTTTGCTTTTTCCTGCTCCTCTTAGCATGATAAAAAAGATTCAAAGAGAGTGAGATGCCAGCTCCTTTCATTCAGTCAGTAGCTTCAAACATTTCTGGTATATGAATAACATGATGTTTTTCAATGGCAAAAATCAATGAATATTGTAAATGCACAAACAGTAATTTCTCCGCATTGCAAGGTGCAATTCTGAAATTTTTTGCTTTTTCCTGCTCCTCTTAGCATGTTAAAGAAGATTCAAAGAGAGTGAGACGCCAGCTCCTTTCGTTCAGTCAGTAGCTTCAATCATTTCTGGACGTTTTTCAATGGCAAAAATCATTGAATATTGGAAATGCACAAACAGTAATTTCTCCGCATTGCAAGGTGCAATTCTGAAATTTTTTACTTTTTCCTGCTCCTCTTAGCATGATAAAGAAGATTCAAAGAGAGTGAGATGCCAGCTCCTTTCATTCAGTCAGTAGCTTCAATCATTTCTGGTATATGAATAACATGATGTTTTTCAATGGCAAAAATCAATGAATATTGTAAATGCACAAACAGTAATTTCTCCGCATTGCAAGGTGCAATTCTGAAATTTTTTGCTTTTTCCTGCTCCTCTTAGCATGATAAAGAAGATTCAAAGAGAGTGAGACGCCAGCTCCTTTCGTTCAGTCAGTAGCTTCAATCATTTCTGGACGTTTTTCAATGGCAAAAATCATTGAATATTGTAAATGCACAAACAGTAATTTCTCCGCATTGCAAGGTGCAATTCTGAAATTTTTTACTTTTTCCTGCTCCTCTTAGCATGATAAAGAAGATTCAAAGAGAGTGAGATGCCAGCTCCTTTCATTCAGTCAGTAGCTTCAATCATTTCTGGTATATGAATAACATGATGTTTTTCAATGGCAAAAATCAATGAATATTGTAAATGCACAAACAGTAATTTCTCCGCATTGCAAGGTGCAATTCTGAAATTTTTTGCTTTTTCCTGCTCCTCTTAGCATGATAAAGAAGATTCAAAGAGAGTGAGATGCCAGCTCCTTTCATTCAGTCAGTAGCTTCAATCATTTCTGGACGTTTTTCAATGGCAAAAATCAACGAATATTGTAAATGCACAAACAGTAATTTCTCCGCATTGCAAGGTGCAATTCTGAAATTTTTTGCTTTTTCCTGCTCCTCTTAGCATGATAAAGAAGATTCAAAGAGAGTGAGATGCCAGCTCCTTTCATTCAGTCAGTAGCTTCAATCATTTCTGGTATATGAATAACATGATGTTTTTCAATGGCAAAAATCAATGAATATTGTAAATGCACAAACAGTAATTTCTCCGCATTGCAAGGTGCAATTCTGAAATTTTTTGCTTTTTCCTGCTCCTCTTAGCATGATAAAAAAGATTCAAAGAGAGTGAGATGCCAGCTCCTTTCATTCAGTCAGTAGCTTCAATCATTTCTGGTATATGAATAACGTGATGTTTTTCAATGGCAAAAATCAATGAATATTGTAAATGCACAAACAGTAATTTCTCCGCATTGCAAGGTGCAATTCTGAAATTTTTTGCTTTTTCCTGCTCCTCTTAGCATGATAAAGAAGATTCAAAGAGAGTGAGATGCCAGCTCCTTTCATTCAGTCAGTAGCTTCAATCATTTCTGGACGTTTTTCAATGGCAAAAATCAATGAATATTGTAAATGCACAAACAGTAATTTCTCCGCATTGCAAGGTGCAATTCTGAAATTTTTTGCTTTTTCCTGCTCCTCTTAGCATGATAAAAAAGATTCAAAGAGAGTGAGATGCCAGCTCCTTTCATTCAGTCAGTAGCTTCAAACATTTCTGGTATATGAATAACATGATGTTTTTCAATGGCAAAAATCAATGAATATTGTAAATGCACAAACAGTAATTTCTCCGCATTGCAAGGTGCAATTCTGAAATTTTTTGCTTTTTCCTGCTCCTCTTAGCATGTTAAAGAAGATTCAAAGAGAGTGAGATGCCAGCTCCTTTCGTTCAGTCAGTAGCTTCAATCATTTCTGGACGTTTTTCAATGGCAAAAATCATTGAATATTGTAAATGCACAAACAGTAATTTCTCCGCATTGCAAGGTGCAATTCTGAAATTTTTTACTTTTTCCTGCTCCTCTTAGCATGATAAAGAAGATTCAAAGAGAGTGAGATGCCAGCTCCTTTCATTCAGTCAGTAGCTTCAATCATTTCTGGTATATGAATAACATGATGTTTTTCAATGGCAAAAATCAATGAATATTGTAAATGCACAAACAGTAATTTCTCCGCATTGCAAGGTGCAATTCTGAAATTTTTTGCTTTTTCCTGCTCCTCTTAGCATGATAAAGAAGATTCAAAGAGAGTGAGACGCCAGCTCCTTTCGTTCAGTCAGTAGCTTCAATCATTTCTGGACGTTTTTCAATGGCAAAAATCATTGAATATTGTAAATGCACAAACAGTAATTTCTCCGCATTGCAAGGTGCAATTCTGAAATTTTTTACTTTTTCCTGCTCCTCTTAGCATGATAAAGAAGATTCAAAGAGAGTGAGATGCCAGCTCCTTTCATTCAGTCAGTAGCTTCAATCATTTCTGGTATATGAATAACATGATGTTTTTCAATGGCAAAAATCAATGAATATTGTAAATGCACAAACAGTAATTTCTCCGCATTGCAAGGTGCAATTCTGAAATTTTTTGCTTTTTCCTGCTCCTCTTAGCATGATAAAGAAGATTCAAAGAGAGTGAGATGCCAGCTCCTTTCATTCAGTCAGTAGCTTCAATTATTTCTGGACGTTTTTCAATGGCAAAAATCAA
Source organism: Phyllobates terribilis (assembly GCF_046119375.1). Classification (NCBI taxonomy): domain Eukaryota; kingdom Metazoa; phylum Chordata; class Amphibia; order Anura; family Dendrobatidae; genus Phyllobates; species Phyllobates terribilis. Next base: position 53,119 of record NW_027365547.1, on the reverse strand, counting down.
CGAATATTGTAAATGCACAAACAGTAATTTCTCCGCATTGCAAGGTGCAATTCTGAAATTTTTTGCTTTTTCCTGCTCCTCTTAGCATGATAAAGAAGATTCAAAGAGAGTGAGATGCCAGCTCCTTTCATTCAGTCAGTAGCTTCAATCATTTCTGGTATATGAATAACATGATGTTTTTCAATGGCAAAAATCAATGAATATTGTAAATGCACAAACAGTAATTTCTCCGCATTGCAAGGTGCAATTCTGAAATTTTTTGCTTTTTCCTGCTCCTCTTAGCATGATAAAAAAGATTCAAAGAGAGTGAGATGCCAGCTCCTTTCATTCAGTCAGTAGCTTCAATCATTTCTGGTATATGAATAACGTGATGTTTTTCAATGGCAAAAATCAATGAATATTGTAAATGCACAAACAGTAATTTCTCCGCATTGCAAGGTGCAATTCTGAAATTTTTTGCTTTTTCCTGCTCCTCTTAGCATGATAAAGAAGATTCAAAGAGAGTGAGATGCCAGCTCCTTTCATTCAGTCAGTAGCTTCAAACATTTCTGGTATATGAATAACATGATGTTTTTCAATGGCAAAAATCAATGAATATTGTAAATGCACAAACAGTAATTTCTCCGCATTGCAAGGTGCAATTCTGAAATTTTTTGCTTTTTCCTGCTCCTCTTAGCATGATAAAGAAGATTCAAAGAGAGTGAGATGCCAGCTCCTTTCATTCAGTCAGTAGCTTCAATCATTTCTGGACGTTTTTCAATGGCAAAAATCAATGAATATTGTAAATGCACAAACAGTAATTTCTCCGCATTGCAAGGTGCAATTCTGAAATTTTTTGCTTTTTCCTGCTCCTCTTAGCATGATAAAGAAGATTCAAAGAGAGTGAGATGCCAGCTCCTTTCATTCAGTCAGTAGCTTCAATCATTTCTGGACGTTTTTCAATGGCAAAAATCAATGAATATTGTAAATGCACAAACAGTAATTTCTCCGCATTGCAAGGTGCAATTCTGAAATTTTTTGCTTTTTCCTGCTCCTCTTAGCATGATAAAAAAGATTCAAAGAGAGTGAGATGCCAGCTCCTTTCATTCAGTCAGTAGCTTCAAACATTTCTGGTATATGAATAACATGATGTTTTTCAATGGCAAAAATCAATGAATATTGTAAATGCACAAACAGTAATTTCTCCGCATTGCAAGATGCAATTCTGAAATTTTTTGCTTTTTCCTGCTCCTCTTAGCATGATAAAGAAGATTCAAAGAGAGTGAGACGCCAGCTTCCTTTCGTTCAGTCAGTAGCTTCAATCATTTCTGGACGTTTTTGAATGGCAAAAATCATTGAATATTGTAAATGCACAAACAGTAATTTCTCCGCATTGCAAGGTGCAATTCTGAAATTTTTTACTTTTTCCTGCTCCTCTTAGCATGATAAAGAAGATTCAAAGAGAGTGAGATGCCAGCTCCTTTCATTCAGTCAGTAGCTTCAATCATTTCTGGTATATGAATAACATGATGTTTTTCAATGGCAAAAATCAATGAATATTGTAAATGCACAAACAGTAATTTCTCCGCATTGCAAGGTGCAATTCTGAAATTTTTTGCTTTTTCCTGCTCCTCTTAGCATGATAAAGAAGATTCAAAGAGAGTGAGACGCCAGCTCCTTTCGTTCAGTCAGTAGCTTCAATCATTTCTGGACGTTTTTCAATGGCAAAAATCATTGAATATTGTAAATGCACAAACAGTAATTTCTCCGCATTGCAAGGTGCAATTCTGAAATTTTTTACTTTTTCCTGCTCCTCTTAGCATGATAAAGAAGATTCAAAGAGAGTGAGATGCCAGCTCCTTTCATTCAGTCAGTAGCTTCAATCATTTCTGGTATATGAATAACATGATGTTTTTCAATGGCAAAAATCAATGAATATTGTAAATGCACAAACAGTAATTTCTCCGCATTGCAAGGTGCAATTCTGAAATTTTTTGCTTTTTCCTGCTCCTCTTAGCATGATAAAGAAGATTCAAAGAGAGTGAGATGCCAGCTCCTTTCATTCAGTCAGTAGCTTCAATCATTTCTGGACGTTTTTCAATGGCAAAAATCAACGAATATTGTAAATGCACAAACAGTAATTTCTCCGCATTGCAAGGTGCAATTCTGAAATTTTTTGCTTTTTCCTGCTCCTCTTAGCATGATAAAGAAGATTCAAAGAGAGTGAGATGCCAGCTCCTTTCATTCAGTCAGTAGCTTCAATCATTTCTGGTATATGAATAACATGATGTTTTTCAATGGCAAAAATCAATGAATATTGTAAATGCACAAACAGTAATTTCTCCGCATTGCAAGGTGCAATTCTGAAATTTTTTGCTTTTTCCTGCTCCTCTTAGCATGATAAAGAAGATTCAAAGAGAGTGAGATGCCAGCTCCTTTCATTCAGTCAGTAGCTTCAATCATTTCTGGTATATGAATAACATGATGTTTTTCAATGGCAAAAATCAATGAATATTGTAAATGCACAAACAGTAATTTCTCCGCATTGCAAGGTGCAATTCTGAAATTTTTTGCTTTTTCCTGCTCCTCTTAGCATGATAAAAAAGATTCAAAGAGAGTGAGATGCCAGCTCCTTTCATTCAGTCAGTAGCTTCAATCATTTCTGGTATATGAATAACGTGATGTTTTTCAATGGCAAAAATCAATGAATATTGTAAATGCACAAACAGTAATTTCTCCGCATTGCAAGGTGCAATTCTGAAATTTTTTGCTTTTTCCTGCTCCTCTTAGCATGATAAAGAAGATTCAAAGAGAGTGAGATGCCAGCTCCTTTCATTCAGTCAGTAGCTTCAAACATTTCTGGTATATGAATAACATGATGTTTTTCAATGGCAAAAATCAATGAATATTGTAAATGCACAAACAGTAATTTCTCCGCATTGCAAGGTGCAATTCTGAAATTTTTTGCTTTTTCCTGCTCCTCTTAGCATGATAAAGAAGATTCAAGGAGAGTGAGATGCCAGCTCCTTTCATTCAGTCAGTAGCTTCAAACATTTCTGGTATATGAATAACATGATGTTTTTCAATGGCAAAAATCAATGAATATTGTAAATGCACAAACAGTAATTTCTCCGCATTGCAAGGTGCAATTCTGAAATTTTTTGCTTTATCCTGCTCCTCTTAGCATGATAAAGAAGATTCAAAGAGAGTGAGATGCCAGCTCCTTTCATTCAGTCAGTAGCTTCAATCATTTCTGGACGTTTTTCAATGGCAAAAATCATTGAATATTGTAAATGCACAAACAGTAATTTCTCCGCATTGCAAGGTGCAATTCTGAAATTTTTTACTTTTTCCTGCTCCTCTTAGCATGATAAAGAAGATTCAAAGAGAGTGAGATGCCAGCTCCTTTCATTCAGTCAGTAGCTTCAATCATTTCTGGTATATGAATAACATGATGTTTTTCAATGGCAAAAATCAATGAATATTGTAAATGCACAAACAGTAATTTCTCCGCATTGCAAGGTGCAATTCTGAGATTTTTTGCTTTTTCCTGCTCCTCTTAGCATGATAAAGAAGATTCAAAGAGAGTGAGATGCCAGCTCCTTTCATTCAGTCAGTAGCTTCAATCATTTCTGGACGTTTTTCAATGGCAAAAATCAATGAATATTCTAAATGCACAAACAGTAATTTCTCCGCATTGCAAGGTGCAATTCTGAAATTTTTTGCTTTTTCCTGCTCCTCTTAGCATGATAAACAAGATTCAAAGAGAGTGAGATGCCAGCTCCTTTCATTCAGTCAGTAGCTTCAATCATTTCTGGACGTTTTTCAATGGCAAAAATCAATGAATATTGTAAATGCACAAACAGTAATTTCTCCGCATTGCAAGGTGCAATTCTGAAATTTTTTGCTTTTTCCTGCTCCTCTTAGCATGATAAAGAAGATTCAAAGAGAGTGAGAAGCCAGCTCCTTTCATTCAGTCAGTAGCTTCAATCATTTCTGGACGTTTTTCAATTGCAAAAATCAATGAATATTGTAAATGCACAAACAGTAATTTCTCCGCATTGCAAGGTGCAATTCTGAAATTTTTTGCTTTTTCCTGCTCCTCTTAGCATGATAAAGAAGATTCAAAGAGAGTGAGATGCCAGCTCCTTTCATTCAGTCAGTAGCTTCAATCATTTCTGGTATATGAATAACATGATGTTTTTCAATGGCAAAAATCAATGAATATTGTAAATGCACAAACAGTAATTTCTCCGCATTGCAAGGTGCAATTCTGAAATTTTTTGCTTTTTCCTGCTCCTCTTAGCATGATAAAGAAGATTCAAAGAGAGTGAGATGCCAGCTCCTTTCATTCAGTCAGTAGCTTCAATCATTTCTGGACGTTTTTCAATGGCAAAAATCAATGAATATTGTAAATGCACAAACAGTAATTTCTCCGCATTGCAAGGTGCAATTCTGAAATTTTTTGCTTTTTCCTGCTCCTCTTAGCATGATAAAGAAGATTCAAAGAGAGTGAGATGCCAGCTCCTTTCATTCAGTCAGTAGCTTCAATCATTTCTGGACGTTTTTCAATGGCAAAAATCAATGAATATTGTAAATGCACAAACAGTAATTTCTCCGCATTGCAAGGTGCAATTCTGAAATTTTTTGCTTTTTCCTGCTCCTCTTAGCATGATAAAAAAGATTCAAAGAGAGTGAGATGCCAGCTCCTTTCATTCAGTCAGTAGCTTCAAACATTTCTGGTATATGAATAACATGATGTTTTTCAATGGCAAAAATCAATGAATATTGTAAATGCACAAACAGTAATTTCTCCGCATTGCAAGGTGCAATTCTGAAATTTTTTGCTTTTTCCTGCTCCTCTTAGCATGATAAAGAAGATTCAAAGAGAGTGAGACGCCAGCTCCTTTCGTTCAGTCAGTAGCTTCAATCATTTCTGGACGTTTTTCAATGGCAAAAATCATTGAATATTGTAAATGCACAAACAGTAATTTCTCCGCATTGCAAGGTGCAATTCTGAAATTTTTTACTTTTTCCTGCTCCTCTTAGCATGATAAAGAAGATTCAAAGAGAGTGAGATGCCAGCTCCTTTCATTCAGTCAGTAGCTTCAATCATTTCTGGTATATGAATAACATGATGTTTTTCAATGGCAAAAATCAATGAATATTGTAAATGCACAAACAGTAATTTCTCCGCATTGCAAGGTGCAATTCTGAAATTTTTTGCTTTTTCCTGCTCCTCTTAGCATGATAAAGAAGATTCAAGGAGAGTGAGATGCCAGCTCCTTTCATTCAGTCAGTAGCTTCAAACATTTCTGGTATATGAATAACATGATGTTTTTCAATGGCAAAAATCAATGAATATTGTAAATGCACAAACAGTAATTTCTCCGCATTGCAAGGTGCAATTCTGAAATTTTTTGCTTTATCCTGCTCCTCTTAGCATGATAAAGAAGATTCAAAGAGAGTGAGATGCCAGCTCCTTTCATTCAGTCAGTAGCTTCAATCATTTCTGGACGTTTTTCAATGGCAAAAATCATTGAATATTGTAAATGCACAAACAGTAATTTCTCCGCATTGCAAGGTGCAATTCTGAAATTTTTTACTTTTTCCTGCTCCTCTTAGCATGATAAAGAAGATTCAAAGAGAGTGAGATGCCAGCTCCTTTCATTCAGTCAGTAGCTTCAATCATTTCTGGTATATGAATAACATGATGTTTTTCAATGGCAAAAATCAATGAATATTGTAAATGCACAAACAGTAATTTCTCCGCATTGCAAGGTGCAATTCTGAGATTTTTTGCTTTTTCCTGCTCCTCTTAGCATGATAAAGAAGATTCAAAGAGAGTGAGATGCCAGCTCCTTTCATTCAGTCAGTAGCTTCAATCATTTCTGGACGTTTTTCAATGGCAAAAATCAATGAATATTCTAAATGCACAAACAGTAATTTCTCCGCATTGCAAGGTGCAATTCTGAAATTTTTTGCTTTTTCCTGCTCCTCTTAGCATGATAAACAAGATTCAAAGAGAGTGAGATGCCAGCTCCTTTCATTCAGTCAGTAGCTTCAATCATTTCTGGACGTTTTTCAATGGCAAAAATCAATGAATATTGTAAATGCACAAACAGTAATTTCTCCGCATTGCAAGGTGCAATTCTGAAATTTTTTGCTTTTTCCTGCTCCTCTTAGCATGATAAAGAAGATTCAAAGAGAGTGAGAAGCCAGCTCCTTTCATTCAGTCAGTAGCTTCAATCATTTCTGGACGTTTTTCAATTGCAAAAATCAATGAATATTGTAAATGCACAAACAGTAATTTCTCCGCATTGCAAGGTGCAATTCTGAAATTTTTTGCTTTTTCCTGCTCCTCTTAGCATGATAAAGAAGATTCAAAGAGAGTGAGATGCCAGCTCCTTTCATTCAGTCAGTAGCTTCAATCATTTCTGGTATATGAATAACATGATGTTTTTCAATGGCAAAAATCAATGAATATTGTAAATGCACAAACAGTAATTTCTCCGCATTGCAAGGTGCAATTCTGAAATTTTTTGCTTTTTCCTGCTCCTCTTAGCATGATAAAGAAGATTCAAAGAGAGTGAGATGCCAGCTCCTTTCATTCAGTCAGTAGCTTCAATCATTTCTGGACGTTTTTCAATGGCAAAAATCAATGAATATTGTAAATGCACAAACAGTAATTTCTCCGCATTGCAAGGTGCAATTCTGAAATTTTTTGCTTTTTCCTGCTCCTCTTAGCATGATAAAGAAGATTCAAAGAGAGTGAGATGCCAGCTCCTTTCATTCAGTCAGTAGCTTCAATCATTTCTGGACGTTTTTCAATGGCAAAAATCAATGAATATTGTAAATGCACAAACAGTAATTTCTCCGCATTGCAAGGTGCAATTCTGAAATTTTTTGCTTTTTCCTGCTCCTCTTAGCATGATAAAAAAGATTCAAAGAGAGTGAGATGCCAGCTCCTTTCATTCAGTCAGTAGCTTCAAACATTTCTGGTATATGAATAACATGATGTTTTTCAATGGCAAAAATCAATGAATATTGTAAATGCACAAACAGTAATTTCTCCGCATTGCAAGGTGCAATTCTGAAATTTTTTGCTTTTTCCTGCTCCTCTTAGCATGATAAAGAAGATTCAAAGAGAGTGAGACGCCAGCTCCTTTCGTTCAGTCAGTAGCTTCAATCATTTCTGGACGTTTTTCAATGGCAAAAATCATTGAATATTGTAAATGCACAAACAGTAATTTCTCCGCATTGCAAGGTGCAATTCTGAAATTTTTTACTTTTTCCTGCTCCTCTTAGCATGATAAAGAAGATTCAAAGAGAGTGAGATGCCAGCTCCTTTCATTCAGTCAGTAGCTTCAATCATTTCTGGTATATGAATAACATGATGTTTTTCAATGGCAAAAATCAATGAATATTGTAAATGCACAAACAGTAATTTCTCCGCATTGCAAGGTGCAATTCTGAAATTTTTTGCTTTTTCCTGCTCCTCTTAGCATGATAAAGAAGATTCAAAGAGAGTGAGATGCCAGCTCCTTTCATTCAGTCAGTAGCTTCAATCATTTCTGGACGTTTTTCAATGGCAAAAATCAACGAATATTGTAAATGCACAAACAGTAATTTCTCCGCATTGCAAGGTGCAATTCTGAAATTTTTTGCTTTTTCCTGCTCCTCTTAGCATGATAAAGAAGATTCAAAGAGAGTGAGATGCCAGCTCCTTACATTCAGTCAGTAGCTTCAATCATTTCTGGTAAATGAATAACATGATGTTTTTCAATGGCAAAAATCAATGAATTTTGTAAATGCACAAACAGTAATTTCTCCGCATTGCAAGGCGCAATTCTGAAATTTTTTGCTTTTTCCTGCTCCTCTTAGCATGATAAAGAAGATTCAAAGAGAGTGAGATGCCAGCTCCTTTCAATCAGTCAGTAGCTTCAATCATTTCTGGACGTTTTTCAATGGCAAAAATCAATGAATATTGTAAATGCACAAACAGTAATTTCTCCGCATTGCAAGGTGCAATTCTGAAATTTTTTGCTTTTTCCTGCTCCTCTTAGCATGATAAAGAAGATTTAAAGAGAGTGAGATGCCAGCTCCTTTCATTCAGTCAGTAGCTTCAATCATTTCTGGACGTTTTTCAATGGCAAAAATCAATGAATATTGTAAATGCACAAACAGTAATTTTTCCGCATTGCAAGGTGCAATTCTGAAATTTTTTGCTTATTCCTGCTCCTCTTAGCATGATAAAGAAGATTCAAAGAGAGTGAGGTGCCAGCTCCTTTCATTCAGTCAGTAGCTTCAAACATTTCTGGTATATGAATAACGTTTTTCAAGGGCAAAAATCAATGAATATTGTAAATGCACAAACAGTTATTTCTCCGCATTGCAAGGTGCAATTCTGAAATTTTTTGCTTTTTCCTGCTCCTCTTAGCATGATAAAGAAGATTCAAAGAGAGTGAGATGCCAGCTCCTTTCATTCAGTCAGTAGCTTCAATCATTTCTGGACGTTTTTCAATGGCAAAAATCAATGAATATTGTAAATGCACAAACAGTAATTTCTCCGCATTGCAAGGTGCAATTCTGAAATTTTTTGCTTTTTCCTGCTCCTCTTAGCATGATAAAGAAGATTCAAAGAGAGTGAGATGCCAGCTCCTTTCATTCAGTCAGTAGCTTCAATCATTTCTGGACGTTTTTCAATGGCAAAAATCAATGAATATTGTAAATGCACAAACAGTAATTTCTCCGCATTGCAAGGTGCAATTCTGAAATTTTTTGCTTTTTCCTGCTCCTCTTAGCATGATAAAGAAGATTCAAAGAGAGTGAGATGCCAGCTCCTTTCATTCAGTCAGTAGCTTCAATCATTTCTGGACGTTTTTCAATGGCAAAAATCAATGAATATTGTAAATGCACAAACAGTAATTTCTCCGCATTGCAAGGTGCAATTCTGAAATTTTTGCTTTTTCCTGCTCCTCTTAGCATGATAAAGAAGATTCAAAGAGAGTGAGGTGCCAGCTCCTTTCATTCAGTCAGTAGCTTCAAACATTTCTGGTATATGAATAACATGTTTTTCAATGGCAAAAATCAATGAATATTGTAAATGCACAAACAGTAATTTCTCCGCATTGCAAGGAGCAATTCTGAAATTTTTTGCTTTTTCCTGCTCCTCTTAGCATGATAAAGAAGATTCAAAGAGAGTGAGATGCCAGCTCCTTTCATTCAGTCAGTAGCTTCAATCATTTCTGGACGTTTTTCAATGGCAAAAATCAATGAATATTGTAAATGCACAAACTGTAATTTCTCCGCATTGCAAGGTGCAATTCTGAAATTTTTTGCTTTTTCCTGCTCCTCTTAGCATGATAAAGAAGATTCAAAGAGAGTGAGATGCCAGCTCTTTTCATTCAGTCAGTAGCTTCAATCATTTCTGGACGTTTTTCAATGGCAAAAATCAATGAATATTGTAAATGCACAAACAGTAATTTCTCCGCATTGCAAGGTGCAATTCTGAAATTTTTTGCTTTTTCCTGCTCCTCTTAGCATGATAAAGAAGATTCAAAGAGAGTGAGATGCCAGCTCCTTTCATTCAATCAGTAGCTTCAAACATTTCTGGTATATGAATAACATGATGTTTTTCAATGGCAAAAATCAATGAATATTGTAAATGCACAAACAGTAATTTCTCCGCATTGCAAGGTGCAATTCTGAAATTTTTTGCTTTTTCCTGCTCCTCTTAGCATGATAAAGAAGATTCAAAGAGAGTGAGATGCCAGCTCCTTTCATTCAGTCAGTAGCTTCAATCATTTCTGGACGTTTTTCAATGGCAAAAATCAATGAATATTGTAAATGCACAAACAGTAATTTCTCCGCATTGCAAGGTGCAATTCTGAAATTTTTTGCTTTTTCCTGCTCCTCCTAGCATGATAAAGAAGATTCAAAGAGAGTGAGATGCCAGCTCCTTACATTCAGTCAGTAGCTTCAATCATTTCTGGTAAATGAATAACATGATGTTTTTCAATGGCAAAAATCAATGAATTTTGTAAATGCACAAACAGTAATTTCTCCGCATTGCAAGGCGCAATTCTGAAATTTTTTGCTTTTTCCTGCTCCTCTTAGCATGATAAAGAAGATTCAAAGAGAGTGAGATGCCAGCTCCTTTCAATCAGTCAGTAGCTTCAATCATTTCTGGACGTTTTTCAATGGCAAAAATCAATGAATATTGTAAATGCACAAACAGTAATTTCTCCGCATTGCAAGGTGCAATTCTGAAATTTTTTGCTTTTTCCTGCTCCTCTTAGCATGATAAAGAAGATTCAAAGAGAGTGAGATGCCAGCTCCTTTCATTCAGTCAGTAGCTTCAATCATTTCTGGACGTTTTTCAATGGCAAAAATCAATGAATATTGTAAATGCACAAACAGTAATTTTTCCGCATTGCAAGGTGCAATTCTGAAATTTTTTGCTTATTCCTGCTCCTCTTAGCATGATAAAGAAGATTCAAAGAGAGTGAGGTGCCAGCTCCTTTCATTCAGTCAGTAGCTTCAAACATTTCTGGTATATGAATAACGTTTTTCAATGGCAAAAATCAATGAATATTGTAAATGCACAAACAGTTATTTCTCCGCATTGCAAGGTGCAATTCTGAAATTTTTTGCTTTTTCCTGCTCCTCTTAGCATGATAAAGAAGATTCAAAGAGAGTGAGATGCCAGCTCCTTTCATTCAGTCAGTAGCTTCAATCATTTCTGGACGTTTTTCAATGGCAAAAATCAATGAATATTGTAAATGCACAAACAGTAATTTCTCCGCATTGCAAGGTGCAATTCTGAAATTTTTTGCTTTTTCCTGCTCCTCTTAGCATGATAAAGAAGATTCAAAGAGAGTGAGATGCCAGCTCCTTTCATTCAGTCAGTAGCTTCAATCATTTCTGGACGTTTTTCAATGGCAAAAATCAATGTATATTGTAAATGCACAAACAGTAATTTCTCCGCATTGCAAGGTGCAATTCTGAAATTTTTTGCTTTTTCCTGCTCCTCTTAGCATGATAAAGAAGATTCAAAGAGAGTGAGATGCCAGCTCCTTTCATTCAGTCAGTAGCTTCAATCATTTCTGGACGTTTTTCAATGGCAAAAATCAATGAATATTGTAAATGCACAAACAGTAATTTCTCCGCATTGCAAGGTGCAATTCTGAAATTTTTTGCTTTTTCCTGCTCCTCTTAGCATGATAAAGAAGATTCAAAGAGAGTGAGGTGCCAGCTCCTTTCATTCAGTCAGTAGCTTCAAACATTTCTGGTATATGAATAACATGTTTTTCAATGGCAAAAATCAATGAATATTGTAAATGCACAAACAGTAATTTCTCCGCATTACAAGGAGCAATTCTGAAATTTTTTGCTTTTTCCTGCTCCTCTTAGCATGATAAAGAAGATTCAAAGAGAGTGAGATGCCAGCTCCTTTCATTCAGTCAGTAGCTTCAATCATTTCTGGACGTTTTTCAATGGCAAAAATCAATGAATATTGTAAATGCACAAACTGTAATTTCTCCGCATTGCAAGGTGCAATTCTGAAATTTTTTGCTTTTTCCTGCTCCTCTTAGCATGATAAAGAAGATTCAAAGAGAGTGAGATGCCAGCTCCTTTCATTCAGTCAGTAGCTTCAATCATTTCTGGACGTTTTTCAATGGCAAAAATCAATGAATATTGTAAATGCACAAACAGTAATTTCTCCGCATTGCAAGGTGCAATTCTGAAATTTTTTGCTTTTTCCTGCTCCTCTTAGCATGATAAAGAAGATTCAAAGAGAGTGAGATGCCAGCTCCTTTCATTCAGTCAGTAGCTTCAAACATTTCTGGTATATGAATAACATGATGTTTTTCAATGGCAAAAATTAATGAATATTGTAAATGCACAAACAGTAATTTCTCCGCATTGCAAGGTGCAATTCTGAAATTTTTTGCTTTTTCCAGCTCCTCTTAGCATGATAAAGAAGATTCAAAGAGAGTGAGATGCCAGCTCCTTTCATTCAGTCAGTAGCTTCAATCATTTCTGGACGTTTTTCAATGGCAAAAATCAATGAATATTGTAAATGCACAAACAGTAATTTCTCCGCATTGCAAGGTGCAATTCTGAAATTTTTTGCTTTATCCTGCTCCTCTTAGCATGATAAAGTAGATTCAAAGAGAGTGAGGTGCCAGCTCCTTTCATTCAGTCAGTAGCTTCAAACATTTCTGGTATATGAATAACATGTTTTTCAATGGCAAAAATCAATGAATATTGTAAATGCACAAACAGTAATTTCTCCGCATTGCAAGGTGCAATTCTGAAATTTTTTGCTTTTTCCTGCTCCTCTTAGCATGATAAAGAAAATTCAAAGAGAGTGAGATGCCAGCTCCTTTCATTCAGTCAGTAGCTTCAATCATTTCTGGACGTTTTTCAATGGCAAAAATCAATGAATATTGTAAATGCACAAACAGTAATTTCTCCGCATTGCAAGGTGCAATTCTGAAATTTTTTGCTTTTTCCTGCTCCTCTTAGCATGATAAAGAAGATTCAAAGAGAGTGAGATGCCAGCTCCTTTCATTAAGTCAGTAGCTTCAATCATTTCTGGACGTTTTTCAATGGCAAAAATCAATGAATATTGTAAATGCACAAACAGTAATTTCTCCGCATTGCAAGGTGCAATTCTGAAATTTTTTGCTTTTTCCTGCTCCTCTTAGCATGATAAAGAAGATTCAAAGAGAGTGAGATGCCAGCTCCTTTCATTCAGTCAGTAGCTTCAATCATTTCTGGACGTTTTTCAATGGCAAAAATCAATGAATATTGTAAATGCACAAACAGTAATTTCTCCGCATTGCAAGGGGCAATTCTGAAATTTTTTGCTTTTTCCTGCTCCTCTTAGCATGATAAAGAAGATTCAAAGAGAGTGAGATGCCAGCTCCTTTCATTCAGTCAGTAGCTTCAATCATTTCTGGACGTTTTTCAATGGCAAAAATCAATGAATATTGTAAATGCACAAACAGTAATTTCTCCGCATTGCAAGGTGCAATTCTGAAATTTTTGCTTTTTCCTGCTCCTCTTAGCATGATAAAGAAGATTCAAAGAGAGTGAGGTGCCAGCTCCTTTCATTCAGTCAGTAGCTTCAAACATTTCTGGTATATGAATAACATGATGTTTTTCAATGGCAAAAATCAATGAATATTGTAAATGCACAAACAGTAATTTCTCCGCATTGCAAGGTGCAATTCTGAAATTTTTTGCTTTTTCCTGCTCCTCTTAGCATGATAAAGAAGATTCAAAGAGAGTGAGATGCCAGCTCCTTTCATTCAGTCAGTAGCTTCAATCATTTCTGGACGTTTTTCAATGGCAAAAATCAATGAATATTGTAAATGCACAAACAGTAATTTCTCCGCATTGCAAGGTGCAATTCTGAAATTTTTTGCTTTTTCCTGCTCCTCTTAGCATGATAAAGAAGATTCAAAGAGAGTGAGGTGCCAGCTCCTTTCATTCAGTCAGTAGCTTCAAACATTTCTGGTATATGAATAACATGTTTTTCAATGGCAAAAATCAATGAATATTGTAAATGCACAAACTGTAATTTCTCCGCATTGCAAGGTGCAATTCTGAAATTTTTTGCTTTTTCCTGCTCCTCTTAGCATGATAAAGAAAATTCAAAGAGAGTGAGATGCCAGCTCCTTTCATTCAGTCAGTAGCTTCAATCATTTCTGGACGTTTTTCAATGGCAAAAATCAATGAATATTGTAAATGCACAAACAGTAATTTCTCCGCATTGCAAGGTGCAATTCTGAAATTTTTTGCTTTTTCCTGCTCCTCTTAGCACGATAAAGAAGATTCAAGGAGAGTGAGATGCCAGCTCCTTTCATTCAGTCAGTAGCTTCAATCATTTCTGGACGTTTTTCAATGGCAAAAATCAATGAATATTGTAAATGCACAAACTGTAATTTCTCCGCATTGTAAGGTGAAATTCTGAAATTTTTTGCTTTTTCCTGCTCCTCTTAGCATGATAAAGAAGATTCAAAGAGAGTGAGATGCCAGCTCCTTTCATTCAGTCAGTAGCTTCAATCATTTCTGGACGTTTTTCAATGGCAAAAATCAATGAATATTGTAAATGCACAAACAGTAATTTCTCCGCATTGCAAGGTGCAATTCTGAAATTTTTTGCTTTTTCCTGCTCCCCTTAGCATGATAAAGAAGATTCAAAGAGAGTGAGATGCCAGCTCCTTTCATTCAGTCAGTAGCTTCAATCATTTCTGGACGTTTTTCAATGGCAAAAATCAATGAATATTGTAAATGCACAAACAGAAATTTCTCCGCATTGCAAGGTGCAATTCTGAAATTTTTTGCTTTTTCCTGCTCCTCTTAGCATGATAAAGAAGATTCAAAGAGAGTGAGATGCCAGCTCCTTTCATTCAGTCAGTAGCTTCAAACATTTCTGGTATATGAATAACATGATGTTTTTCAATGGCAAAAATCAATGAATAATGTAAATGCACAAACAGTAATTTCTCCGCATTGCAAGGTGCAATTCTGAAATTTTTTGCTTTTTCCTGCTCCTCTTAGCATGATAAAGAAGATTCAAAGAGAGTGAGATGCCAGCTCCTTTCGTTCAGTCAGTAGCTTCAATCATTTCTGGACGTTTTTCAATGGCAAAAATCATTGAATATTGTAAATGCACAAACAGTAATTTCTCCGCATTGCAAGGTGCAATTCTGAAATTTTTTACATTTTCCTGCTCCTCTTAGCATGATAAAGAAGATTCAAAGAGAGTGAGATGCCAGCTCCTTTCATTCAGTCAGTAGCTTCAATCATTTCTGGTATATGAATAACATGATGTTTTTCAATGGCAAAAATCAATGAATATTGTAAATGCACAAACAGTAATTTCTCCGCATTGCAAGGTGCAATTCTGAAATTTTTTGCTTTTTCCTGCTCCTCTTAGCATGATAAAGAAGATTCAAAGAGAGTGAGATGCCAGCTCCTTTCATTCAGTCAGTAGCTTCAATCTTTTCTGGACGTTTTTCAATGGCAAAAATCAATGAATATTGTAAATGCACAAACAGTAATTTCTCCGCATTGCAAGGTGCAATTCTGAAATTTTTTGCTTTTTCCTGCTCCTCTTAGCATGATAAAGAAGATTCAAAGAGAGTGAGGTGCCAGCTCCTTTCATTCAGTCAGTAGCTTCAAACATTTCTGGTATATGAATAACATGTTTTTCAATGGCAAAAATCAATGAATATTGTAAATGCACAAACAGTAATTTCTCCGCATTGCAAGGAGCAATTCTGAAATTTTTTGCTTTTTCCTGCTCCTCTTAGCATGATAAAGAAGATTCAAAGAGAGTGAGATGCCAGCTCCTTTCATTCAGTCAGTAGCTTCAATCATTTCTGGACGTTTTTCAATGGCAAAAATCAATGAATATTGTAAATGCACAAACTGTAATTTCTCCGCATTGCAAGGTGCAATTCTGAAATTTTTTGCTTTTTCCTGCTCCTCTTAGCATGATAAAGAAGATTCAAAGAGAGTGAGATGCCAGCTCCTTTCATTCAGTCAGTAGCTTCAATCATTTCTGGACGTTTTTCAATGGCAAAAATCAATGAATATTGTAAATGCACAAACAGTAATTTCTCCGCATTGCAAGGTGCAATTCTGAAATTTTTTGCTTTTTCCTGCTCCTCTTAGCATGATAAAGAAGATTCAAAGAGAGTGAGATGCCAGCTCCTTTCATTCAGTCAGTAGCTTCAAACATTTCTGGTATATGAATAACATGATGTTTTTCAATGGCAAAAATTAATGAATATTGTAAATGCACAAACAGTAATTTCTCCGCATTGCAAGGTGCAATTCTGAAATTTTTTGCTTTTTCCAGCTCCTCTTAGCATGATAAAGAAGATTCAAAGAGAGTGAGATGCCAGCTCCTTTCATTCAGTCAGTAGCTTCAATCATTTCTGGACGTTTTTCAATGGCAAAAATCAATGAATATTGTAAATGCACAAACAGTAATTTCTCCGCATTGCAAGGTGCAATTCTGAAATTTTTTGCTTTATCCTGCTCCTCTTAGCATGATAAAGTAGGTTCAAAGAGAGTGAGGTGCCAGCTCCTTTCATTCAGTCAGTAGCTTCAAACATTTCTGGTATATGAATAACATGTTTTTCAATGGCAAAAATCAATGAATATTGTAAATGCACAAACAGTAATTTCTCCGCATTGCAAGGTGCAATTCTGAAATTTTTTGCTTTTTCCTGCTCCTCTTAGCATGATAAAGAAAATTCAAAGAGAGTGAGATGCCAGCTCCTTTCATTCAGTCAGTAGCTTCAATCATTTCTGGACGTTTTTCAATGGCAAAAATCAATGAATATTGTAAATGCACAAACAGTAATTTCTCCGCATTGCAAGGTGCAATTCTGAAATTTTTTGCTTTTTCCTGCTCCTCTTAGCATGATAAAGAAGATTCAAAGAGAGTGAGATGCCAGCTCCTTTCATTCAGTCAGTAGCTTCAATCATTTCTGGACGTTTTTCAATGGCAAAAATCAATGAATATTGTAAATGCACAAACTGTAATTTCTCCGCATTGTAAGGTGCAATTCTGAAATTTTTTGCTTTTTCCTGCTCCTCTTAGCATGATAAAGAAGATTCAAAGAGAGTGAGATGCCAGCTCCTTTCATTCAGTCAGTAGCTTCAATCATTTCTGGACGTTTTTCAATGGCAAAAATCAATGAATATTGTAAATGCACAAACTGTAATTTCTCCGCATTGTAAGGTGCAATTCTGAAATTTTTTGCTTTTTCCTGCTCCTCTTAGCATGATAAAGAAGATTCAAAGAGAGTGAGATGCCAGCTCCTTTCATTCAATCAGTAGCTTCAATCATTTCTGGACGTTTTTCAATGGCAAAAATCAATGAATATTGTAAATGCACAAACAGTAATTTCTCCGCATTGCAAGGTGCAATTCTGAAATTTTTTGCTTTTTCCTGCTCCTCTTAGCATGATAAAGAAGATTCAAAGAGAGTGAGATGCCAGCTCCTTTCATTCAGTCAGTAGCTTCAAACATTTCTGGTATATGAATAACATGATGTTTTTCAATGGCAAAAATCAATGAATATTGTAAATGCACAAACAGTAATTTCTCCGCATTGCAAGGTGCAATTCTGAAATTTTTTGCTTTTTCCTGCTCCTCTTAGCATGATAAAGAAGATTCAAAGAGAGTGAGATGCCAGCTCCTTTCATTCAGTCAGTAGCTTCAAACATTTCTGGTATATGAATAACATGATGTTTTTCAATGGCAAAAATCAATGAATATTGTAAATGCACAAACAGTAATTTCTCCGCATTGCAAGGTGCAAGTCTGAAATTTTTTGCTTTTTCCTGCTCCTCTTAGCATGATAAAGAAGATTCAAAGAGAGTGAGATGCCAGCTACTTTCATTCAGTCAGTAGCTTCAATCATTTCTGGACGTTTTTCAATGGTAAAAATCAATGAATATTGTAAATGCACAAACAGTAATTTCTCCGCATTGCAAGGTGCAATTCTGAAATTTTTTGCTTTTTCCCGCTCCTCTTAGCATGATAAAGAAGATTCAAAGAGAGTGAGATGCCAGCTCCTTTCATTCAGTCAGTAGCTTCAATCATTTCTGGACGTTTTTCAATGGCAAAAATCAATGAATATTGTAAATGCACAAACAGTAATTTCTCCGCATTGCAAGGTGCAATTCTGAAATTTTTTGCTTTTTCCTGCTCCTCTTAGCATGATAAAGAAGATTCAAAGAGAGTGAGATGCCAGCTCCTTTCATTCAGTCAGTAGCTTCAATCATTTCTGGACGTTTTTCAATGGCAAAAATCAATGAATATTGTAAATGCACAAACAGTAATTTCTCCGCATTGCAAGGTGCAATTCTGAAATTTTTTGCTTTTTCCTGCTCCTCTTAGCATGATAAAGAAGATTCAAAGTGAGTGAGATGCCAGCTCCTTTCATTCAGTCAGTAGCTTCAATCATTTCTGGACGTTTTTCAATGGCAAAAATCAATGAATATTGTAAATGTACAAACAGTAATTTCTCCGCATTGCAAGGTGCAATTCTGAAATTTTTTGCTTTTTCCTGCTCCTCTTAGCATGATAAAGAAGATTCAAAGAGAGTGAGGTTCCAGCTCCTTTCATTCAGTCAGTAGCTTCAAACATTTCTGGTATATGAATAACATGTTTTTCAATGGCAAAAATCAATGAATATTGTAAATGCACAAACAGTAATTTCTCCGCATTGCAAGGTGCAATTCTGAAATTTTTTGCTTTTTCCTGCTCCACTTAACTTGATAAAGAAGATTCAAAGAGAGTGAGATGCCAGCTCCTTTCATTCAGTCAGTAGCTTCAATCATTTCTGGACGTTTTTCAATGGCAAAAATCAATGAATATTGTAAATGCACAAACTGTAATTTCTCCGCATTGTAAGGTGCAATTCTGAAATTTTTTGCTTTTTCCTGCTCCTCTTAGCATGATAAAGAAGATTCAAAGAGAGTGAGATGCCAGCTCCTTTCATTCAGTCAGTAGCTTCAATCATTTCTGGACGTTTTTCAATGGCAAAAATCAATGAATATTGTAAATGCACAAACAGTAATTTCTCCGCATTGCAAGGTGCAATTCTGAAATTTTTTGCTTTTTCCTGCTCCTCTTAGCATGATAAAGAAGATTCAAAGAGAGTGAGATGCCAGCTCCTTTCATTCAGTCAGTAGCTTCAAACATTTCTGGTATATGAATAACATGATGTTTTTCAATGGCAAAAATCAATGAATATTGTAAATGCACAAACAGTAATTTCTCCGCATTGCAAGGTGCAAGTCTGAAATTTTTTGCTTTTTCCTGCTCCTCTTAGCATGATAAAGAAGATTCAAAGAGAGTGAGATGCCAGCTACTTTCATTCAGTCAGTAGCTTCAATCATTTCTGGACGTTTTTCAATGGTAAAAATCAATGAATATTGTAAATGCAGAAACAGTAATTTCTCCGCATTGCAAGGTGCAATTCTGAAATTTTTTGCTTTTTCCTGCTCCTCTTAGCATGATAAAGAAGATTCAAAGAGAGTGAGATGCCAGCTCCTTTCATTCAGTCAGTAGCTTCAATCATTTCTGGACGTTTTTCAATGGCAAAAATCAATGAATATTGTAAATGCACAAACAGTAATTTCTTCGCATTGCAAGGTGCAATTCTGAAATGTTTTGCTTTTTCCTGCTCCTCTTAGCATGATAAAGAAGATTCAAAGAGAGTGAGATGCCAGCTCCTTTCATTCAGTCAGTAGCTTCAATCATTTCTGGTAAATGAATAACATGATGTTTTTCAATGGCAAAAATCAATGAATTTTGTAAATGCACAAACAGTAATTTCTCCGCATTGCAAGGCGCAATTCTGAAATTTTTTGCTTTTTCCTGCTCCTCTTAGCATGATAAAGAAGATTCAAAGAGAGTGAGATGCCAGCTCCTTTCATTCAGTCAGTAGCTTCAATCATTTCTGGACGTTTTTCAATGGCAAAAATCAATGAATATTGTAAATGCACAAACAGTAATTTCTCCGCATTGCAAGGTGCAATTCTGAAATTTTTTGCTTTTTCCTGCTCCTCTTAGCATGATAAAAAAGATTCAAAGAGAGTGAGATGCCAGCTCCTTTCATTCAGTCAGTAGCTTCAATCATTTCTGGATGTTTTTCAATGGCAAAAGTCAATGAATATTGTAAATGCACAAACTGTAATTTCTTCGCATTGCAAGGTGCAATTCTGAAATTTTTTGCTTTTCCTGCTCCTCTTAGCATGATAAAGAAGATTCATAGAGAGTGAGATGCCAGCTCCTTTCATTCAGTCAGTAGCTTCAATCATTTCTGGACGTTTTTCAATGGCAAAAATCAATGAATATTGTAATTGCACAAACAGTAATTTCTCCGCATTGCAAGGTGCAATTCTGAAATTTTTTGCTTTTTCCTGCTCCTCTTAGCATGATAAAGAAGATTCAAAGAGAGTGAGATGCCAGCTCCTTTCATTCAGTCAGTAGCTTCAAACATTTCTGGTATATGAATAACATGATGTTTTTCAATGGCAAAAATCAATGAATATTGTAAATGCACAAACAGTAATTTCTCCGCATTGCAAGGTGCAATTCTGAAATTTTTTGCTTTTTCCTGCTCCTCTTAGCATGATAAAGAAGATTCAAAGAGAGTGAGATGCCAGCTCCTTTCATTCAGTCAGTAGCTTCAATCATTTCTGGACGTTTTTCAATGGCAAAAATCAATGAATATTGTAAATGCACAAACAGTAATTTCTCCGCATTGCAAGGTGCAATTCTGAAATTTTTTGCTTTTTCCTGCTCCTCTTAGCATGATAAAGAAGATTCAAAGAGAGTGAGATGCCAGCTCCTTTCATTCAGTCAGTAGCTTCAATCATTTCTGGACGTTTTTCAATGGCAAAAATCAATGAATATTGTAAATGCACAAACTGTAATTTCTCCGCATTGTAAGGTGCAATTCTGAAATTTTTTGCTTTTTCCTGCTCCTCTTAGCATGATAAAGAAGATTCAAAGAGAGTGAGATGCCAGCTCCTTTCATTCAGTCAGTAGTTTCAATCATTTCTGGACGTTTTTCAATGGCAAAAATCAATGAATATTGTAAATGCACAAACAGTAATTTCTCCGCATTGCAAGGTGCAATTCTGAAATTTTTTGCTTTTTCCTGCTCCTCTTAGCATGATAAAGAAGATTCAAAGAGAGTGAGATGCCAGCTCCTTTCATTCAGTCAGTAGCTTCAAACATTTCTGGTATATGAATAACATGATGTTTTTCAATGGCAAAAATCAATGAATATTGTAAATGCACAAACAGTAATTTCTCCGCATTGCAAGGTGCAAGTCTGAAATTTTTTGCTTTTTCCTGCTCCTCTTAGCATGATAAAGAAGATTCAAAGAGAGTGAGATGCCAGCTACTTTCATTCAGTCAGTAGCTTCAATCATTTCTGGACGTTTTTCAATGGTAAAAATCAATGAATATTGTAAATGCACAAACAGTAATTTCTCCGCATTGCAAGGTGCAATTCTGAAATTTTTTGCTTTTTCCTGCTCCTCTTAGCATGATAAAGAAGATTCAAAGAGAGTGAGATGCCAGCTCCTTTCATTCAGTCAGTAGCTTCAATCATTTCTGGACGTTTTTCAATGGCAAAAATCAATGAATATTGTAAATGCACAAACAGTAATTTCTCCGCATTGCAAGGTGCAATTCTGAAATTTTTTGCTTTTTCCTGCTCCTCTTAGCATGATAAAGAAGTTTCAAAGAGAGTGAGATGCCAGCTCCTTTCATTCATTCAGTAGCTTCAATCATTTCTGGTAAATGAATAACATGATGTTTTTCAATGGCAAAAATCAATGAATTTTGTAAATGCACAAACACTAATTTCTCCGCATTGCAAGGCGCAATTCTGAAATTTTTTGCTTTTTCCTGCTCCTCTTAGCATGATAAAGAAGATTCAAAGAGAGTGAGATGCCAGCTCCTTTCATTCAGTCAGTAGCTTCAATCATTTCTGAACGTTTTTCAATGGCAAAAATCAATGAATATTGTAAATGCACAAACAGTAATTTCTCCGCATTGCAAGGTGCAATTCTGAAATTTTTTGCTTTTTCCTGCTCCTCTTAGCATGATAAAGAAGATTCAAAGAGAGTGAGATGCCAGCTCCTTTCATTCAGTCAGTAGCTTCAATCATTTCTGGACGTTTTTCAATGGCAAAAATCAATGAATATTGTAAATGCACAAACAGTAATTTCTCCGCATTGCAAGGTGCAATTCTGAAATTTTTTGCTTTTTCCTGCTCCTCTTAGCATGATAAAGAAGATTCAAAGAGAGTGAGGTGCCAGCTCCTTTCATTCAGTCAGTAGCTTCAAACATTTCTGGTATATGAATAACATGTTTTTCAATGGCAAAAATCAATGAATATTGTAAATGCACAAACAGTAATTTCTCCGCATTGCAAGGAGCAATTCTGAAATTTTTTGCTTTTTCCTGCTCCTCTTAGCATGATAAAGAAGATTCAAAGAGAGTGAGATGCCAGCTCCTTTCATTCAGTCAGTAGCTTCAATCATTTCTGGACGTTTTTCAATGGCAAAAATCAATGAATATTGTAAATGCACAAACAGTAATTTCTCCGCATTGCAAGGTGCAATTCTGAAATTTTTTGCTTTTTCCTGCTCCTCTTAGCATGATAAAGAAGATTCAAAGAGAGTGAGATGCCAGCTCCTTTCATTCAGTCAGTAGCTTCAATCATTTCTGGACGTTTTTCAATGGCAAAAATCAATGAATATTGTAAATGCACAAACTGTAATTTCTCCGCATTGCAAGGTGCAATTCTGAAATTTTTTGCTTTTTCCTGCTCCTCTTAGCATGATAAAGAAGATTCAAAGAGAGTGAGATGCCAGCTCCTTTCATTCAGTCAGTAGCTTCAAACATTTCTGGTATATGAATAACATGTTTTTCAATGGCAAAAATCAATGAATATTGTAAATGCACAAACAGTAATTTCTCCGCATTGCAAGGTGCAATTCTGAAATTTTTTGCTTTTTCCTGCTCCTCTTAGCATGATAAAGAAGATTCAAAGAGAGTGAGATGCCAGCTCCTTTCATTCAGTCAGTAGCTTCAAACATTTCTGGTATATGAATAACATGATGTTTTTCAATGGCAAAAATCAATGAATATTGTAAATGCACAAACAGTAATTTCTCCGCATTGCAAGGTGCAATTCTGAAATTTTTTGCTTTTTCCTGCTCCTCTTAGCATGATAAAGAAGATTCAAAGAGAGTGAGATGCCAGCTCCTTTCATTCAGTCAGTAGCTTCAAACATTTCTGGTATATGAATAACATGATGTTTTTCAATGGCAAAAATCAATGAATATTGTAAATGCACAAACAGTAATTTCTCCGCATTACAAGGTGCAATTCTGAAATTTTTTGCTTTTTCCTGCTCCTCTTAGCATGATAAAGAAGATTCAAAGAGAGTGAGATGCCAGCTCCTTTCATTGAGTCAGTAGCTTCAATCATTTCTGGACTTTTTTCAATGGCAAAAATCATTGAATATTGTAAATGCACAAACAGTAATTTCTCCGCATTGCAAGGTGCAATTCTGAAATTTTTTACTTTTTCCTGCTCCTCTTAGCATGATAAAGAAGATTCAAAGAGAGTGAGATGCCAGCTCCTTTCATTCAGTCAGTAGCTTCAATCATTTCTGGTAAATGAATAACATGATGTTTTTCAATGGCAAAAATCAATGAATTTTGTAAATGCACAAACAGTAATTTCTCCGCATTGCAAGGCGCAATTCTGAAATTTTTTGCTTTTTCCTGCTCCTCTTAGCATGATAAAGAAGATTCAAAGAGAGTGAGATGCCAGCTCCTTTCATTCAGTCAGTAGCTTCAATCATTTCTGGACGTTTTTCAATGGCAAAAATCAATGAATATTGTAAATGCACAAACAGTAATTTCTCCGCATTGCAAGGTGCAATTCTGAAATTTTTTGCTTTTTCCTGCTCCTCTTAGCATGATAAAGAAGATTCAAAGAGAGTGAGATGCCAGCTCCTTTCATTCAGTCAGTAGCTTCAATCATTTCTGGATGTTTTTCAATGGCAAAAGTCAATGAATATTGTAAATGCACAAACTGTAATTTCTTCGCATTGCAAGGTGCAATTCTGAAATTTTTTGCTTTTCCTGCTCCTCTTAGCATGATAAAGAAGAATCATAGAGAGTGAGATGCCAGCTCCTTTCATTCAGTCAGTAGCTTCAATCATTTCTGGACGTTTTTCAATGGCAAAAATCAATGAATATTGTAATTGCACAAACAGTAATTTCTCCGCATTGCAAGGTGCAATTCTGAAATTTTTTGCTTTTTCCTGCTCCTCTTAGCATGATAAAGAAGATTCAAAGAGAGTGAGATGCCAGCTCCTTTCATTCAGTCAGTAGCTTCAAACATTTCTGGTATATGAATAACATGATGTTTTTCAATGGCAAAAATCAATGAATATTGTAAATGCACAAACAGTAATTTCTCCGCATTGCAAGGTGCAATTCTGAAATTTTTTGCTTTTTCCTGCTCCTCTTAGCATGATAAAGAAGATTCAAAGAGAGTGAGATGCCAGCTCCTTTCATTCAGTCAGTAGCTTCAATCATTTCTGGACGTTTTTCAATGGCAAAAATCAATGAATATTGTAAATGCACAAACAGTAATTTCTCCGCATTGCAAGGTGCAATTCTGAAATTTTTTGCTTTTTCCTGCTCCTCTTAGCATGATAAAGAAGATTCAAAGAGAGTGAGATGCCAGCTCCTTTCATTCAGTCAGTAGCTTCAATCATTTCTGGACGTTTTTCAATGGCAAAAATCAATGAATATTGTAAATGCACAAACTGTAATTTCTCCGCATTGTAAGGTGCAATTCTGAAATTTTTTGCTTTTTCCTGCTCCTCTTAGCATGATAAAGAAGATTCAAAGAGAGTGAGATGCCAGCTCCTTTCATTCAGTCAGTAGTTTCAATCATTTCTGGACGTTTTTCAATGGCAAAAATCAATGAATATTGTAAATGCACAAACAGTAATTTCTCCGCATTGCAAGGTGCAATTCTGAAATTTTTTGCTTTTTCCTGCTCCTCTTAGCATGATAAAGAAGATTCAAAGAGAGTGAGATGCCAGCTCCTTTCATTCAGTCAGTAGCTTCAAACATTTCTGGTATATGAATAACATGATGTTTTTCAATGGCAAAAATCAATGAATATTGTAAATGCACAAACAGTAATTTCTCCGCATTGCAAGGTGCAAGTCTGAAATTTTTTGCTTTTTCCTGCTCCTCTTAGCATGATAAAGAAGATTCAAAGAGAGTGAGATGCCAGCTACTTTCATTCAGTCAGTAGCTTCAATCATTTCTGGACGTTTTTCAATGGTAAAAATCAATGAATATTGTAAATGCACAAACAGTAATTTCTCCGCATTGCAAGGTGCAATTCTGAAATTTTTTGCTTTTTCCTGCTCCTCTTAGCATGATAAAGAAGATTCAAAGAGAGTGAGATGCCAGCTCCTTTCATTCAGTCAGTAGCTTCAATCATTTCTGGACGTTTTTCAATGGCAAAAATCAATGAATATTGTAAATGCACAAACAGTAATTTCTCCGCATTGCAAGGTGCAATTCTGAAATTTTTTGCTTTTTCCTGCTCCTCTTAGCATGATAAAGAAGTTTCAAAGAGAGTGAGATGCCAGCTCCTTTCATTCATTCAGTAGCTTCAATCATTTCTGGTAAATGAATAACATGATGTTTTTCAATGGCAAAAATCAATGAATTTTGTAAATGCACAAACACTAATTTCTCCGCATTGCAAGGCGCAATTCTGAAATTTTTTGCTTTTTCCTGCTCCTCTTAGCATGATAAAGAAGATTCAAAGAGAGTGAGATGCCAGCTCCTTTCATTCAGTCAGTAGCTTCAATCATTTCTGAACGTTTTTCAATGGCAAAAATCAATGAATATTGTAAATGCACAAACAGTAATTTCTCCGCATTGCAAGGTGCAATTCTGAAATTTTTTGCTTTTTCCTGCTCCTCTTAGCATGATAAAGAAGATTCAAAGAGAGTGAGATGCCAGCTCCTTTCATTCAGTCAGTAGCTTCAATCATTTCTGGACGTTTTTCAATGGCAAAAATCAATGAATATTGTAAATGCACAAACAGTAATTTCTCCGCATTGCAAGGTGCAATTCTGAAATTTTTTGCTTTTTCCTGCTCCTCTTAGCATGATAAAGAAGATTCAAAGAGAGTGAGGTGCCAGCTCCTTTCATTCAGTCAGTAGCTTCAAACATTTCTGGTATATGAATAACATGTTTTTCAATGGCAAAAATCAATGAATATTGTAAATGCACAAACAGTAATTTCTCCGCATTGCAAGGAGCAATTCTGAAATTTTTTGCTTTTTCCTGCTCCTCTTAGCATGATAAAGAAGATTCAAAGAGAGTGAGATGCCAGCTCCTTTCATTCAGTCAGTAGCTTCAATCATTTCTGGACGTTTTTCAATGGCAAAAATCAATGAATATTGTAAATGCACAAACAGTAATTTCTCCGCATTGCAAGGTGCAATTCTGAAATTTTTTGCTTTTTCCTGCTCCTCTTAGCATGATAAAGAAGATTCAAAGAGAGTGAGATGCCAGCTCCTTTCATTCAGTCAGTAGCTTCAATCATTTCTGGACGTTTTTCAATGGCAAAAATCAATGAATATTGTAAATGCACAAACTGTAATTTCTCCGCATTGCAAGGTGCAATTCTGAAATTTTTTGCTTTTTCCTGCTCCTCTTAGCATGATAAAGAAGATTCAAAGAGAGTGAGATGCCAGCTCCTTTCATTCAGTCAGTAGCTTCAAACATTTCTGGTATATGAATAACATGTTTTTCAATGGCAAAAATCAATGAATATTGTAAATGCACAAACAGTAATTTCTCCGCATTGCAAGGTGCAATTCTGAAATTTTTTGCTTTTTCCTGCTCCTCTTAGCATGATAAAGAAGATTCAAAGAGAGTGAGATGCCAGCTCCTTTCATTCAGTCAGTAGCTTCAAACATTTCTGGTATATGAATAACATGATGTTTTTCAATGGCAAAAATCAATGAATATTGTAAATGCACAAACAGTAATTTCTCCGCATTGCAAGGTGCAATTCTGAAATTTTTTGCTTTTTCCTGCTCCTCTTAGCATGATAAAGAAGATTCAAAGAGAGTGAGATGCCAGCTCCTTTCATTCAGTCAGTAGCTTCAAACATTTCTGGTATATGAATAACATGATGTTTTTCAATGGCAAAAATCAATGAATATTGTAAATGCACAAACAGTAATTTCTCCGCATTACAAGGTGCAATTCTGAAATTTTTTGCTTTTTCCTGCTCCTCTTAGCATGATAAAGAAGATTCAAAGAGAGTGAGATGCCAGCTCCTTTCATTGAGTCAGTAGCTTCAATCATTTCTGGACTTTTTTCAATGGCAAAAATCATTGAATATTGTAAATGCACAAACAGTAATTTCTCCGCATTGCAAGGTGCAATTCTGAAATTTTTTACTTTTTCCTGCTCCTCTTAGCATGATAAAGAAGATTCAAAGAGAGTGAGATGCCAGCTCCTTTCATTCAGTCAGTAGCTTCAATCATTTCTGGTATATGAATAACATGATGTTTTTCAATGGCAAAAATCAATGAATATTGTAAATGCACAAACAGTAATTTCTCCGCATTGCAAGGTGCAATTCTGAAATTTTTTGTTTTTTCCTGCTCCTCTTAGCATGATAAAGAAGATTCAAAGAGAGTGAGATGCCAGCTCCTTTCATTCAGTCAGTAGCTTCAAACATTTCTGGTATATGAATAACATGATGTTTTTCAATGGCAAAAATCAATGAATATTGTAAATGCACAAACAGTAATTTCTCCGCATTGCAAGGTGCAATTCTGAAATTTTTTGCTTTTTCCTGCTCCTCTTAGCATGTTAAAGAAGATTCAAAGAGAGTGAGATGCCAGCTCCTTTCGTTCAGTCAGTAGCCTCAATCATTTCTGGACGTTTTTCAATGGTAAAAATCAATGAATATTGTAAATGCACAAACAGTAATTTCTCCGCATTGCAAGGTGCAATTCTGAAATTTTTTGCTTTTTCCTGCTCCTCTTAGCATGATAAAGAAGATTCAAAGAGAGTGAGATGCCAGCTCCTTTCATTCAGTCAGTAGCTTCAAACATTTCTGGTATATGAATAACATGATGTTTTTCAATGGCAAAAATCAATGAATATTGTAAATGCACAAACAGTAATTTCTCCGCATTGCAAGGGGCAATTCTGAAATTTTTTGCTTTTTCCTGCTCCTCTTAGCATGATAAAGAAGATTCAAAGAGAGTGAGATGCCAGCTCCTTTCATTCAGTCAGTAGCTTCAATCATTTCTGGTATATGAATAACATGATGTTTTTCAATGGCAAAAATCAATGAATATTGTAAATGCACAAACAGTAATTTCTCCGCATTGCAAGGTGCAATTCTGAAATTTTTTGCTTTTTCCTGCTCCTCTTAGCATGATAAAGAAGATTCAAAGAGAGTGAGATGCCAGCTCCTTTCATTCAGTCAGTAGCTTCAATCATTTCTGGACGTTTTTCAATGGCAAAAATCAATGAATATTGCAAATGCACAAACAGTAATTTCTCCGCATTGCAAGGTGCAATTCTGAAATTTTTTGCTTTTTCCTGCTCCTCTTAGCATGATAAACAAGATTCAAAGAGAGTGAGATGCCAGCTCCTTTCATTCAGTCAGTAGCTTCAATCATTTCTGGACGTTTTTCAATGGCAAAAATCAATGAATATTGTAAATGCACAAACAGTAATTTCTCCGCATTGCAAGGTGCAATTCTGAAATTTTTTGCTTTTACCTGCTCCTCTTAGCATGATAAAGAAGATTCAAAGAGAGTGAGATGCCAGCTCCTTTCATTCAGTCAGTAGCTTCAATCATTTCTGGACGTTTTTCAATGGCAAAAATCAATGAATATTGTAAATGCACAAACAGTAATTTCTCCGCATTGCAAGTTGCAATTCTGAAATTTTTTGCTTTTTCCTGCTCCTCTTAGCATGATAAAGAAGATTCAAAGAGAGTGAGATGCCAGCTCCTTTCATTCAGTCAGTAGCTTCAAACATTTCTGGTATATGAATAACATGATGTTTTTCAATGGCAAAAATCAATGAATATTGTAAATGCACAAACAGTAATTTCTCCGCATTGTAAGGTGCAATTCTGAAATTTTTTGCTTTTTCCTGCTCCTCTTAGCATGATAAAGAAGATTCAAAGAGAGTGAGATGCCAGCTCCTTTCATTCAGTCAGTAGCTTCAATCATTTCTGGACGTTTTTCAATGGCAAAAATCAATGAATATTGTAAATGCACAAACAGTAATTTCTCCGCATTGCAAGGTGCAATTCTGAAATTTTTTGCTTTTTCCTGCTCCTCTTAGCATGATAAAGAAGTTTCAAAGAGAGTGAGATGCCAGCTCCTTTCATTCATTCAGTAGCTTCAATCATTTCTGGTAAATGAATAACATGATGTTTTTCAATGGCAAAAATCAATGAATTTTGTAAATGCACAAACACTAATTTCTCCGCATTGCAAGGCGCAATTCTGAAATTTTTTGCTTTTTCCTGCTCCTCTTAGCATGATAAAGAAGATTCAAAGAGAGTGAGATGCCAGCTCCTTTCATTCAGTCAGTAGCTTCAATCATTTCTGAACGTTTTTCAATGGCAAAAATCAATGAATAGTGTAAATGCACAAACAGTAATTTCTCCGCATTGCAAGGTGCAATTCTGAAATTTTTTGCTTTTTCCTGCTCCTCTTAGCATGATAAAGAAGATTCAAAGAGAGTGAGATGCCAGCTCCTTTCATTCAGTCAGTAGCTTCAATCATTTCTGGACGTTTTTCAATGGCAAAAATCAATGAATATTGTAAATGCACAAACAGTAATTTCTCCGCATTGCAAGGTGCAATTCTGAAATTTTTTGCTTTTTCCTGCTCCTCTTAGCATGATAAAGAAGATTCAAAGAGAGTGAGGTGCCAGCTCCTTTCATTCAGTCAGTAGCTTCAAACATTTCTGGTATATGAATAACATGTTTTTCAATGGCAAAAATCAATGAATATTGTAAATGCACAAACAGTAATTTCTCCGCATTGCAAGGAGCAATTCTGAAATTTTTTGCTTTTTCCTGCTCCTCTTAGCATGATAAAGAAGATTCAAAGAGAGTGAGATGCCAGCTCCTTTCATTCAGTCAGTAGCTTCAATCATTTCTGGACGTTTTTCAATGGCAAAAATCAATGAATATTGTAAATGCACAAACAGTAATTTCTCCGCATTGCAAGGTGCAATTCTGAAATTTTTTGCTTTTTCCTGCTCCTCTTAGCATGATAAAGAAGATTCAAAGAGAGTGAGATGCCAGCTCCTTTCATTCAGTCAGTAGCTTCAATCATTTCTGGACGTTTTTCAATGGCAAAAATCAATGAATATTGTAAATGCACAAACTGTAATTTCTCCGCATTGCAAGGTGCAATTCTGAAATTTTTTGCTTTTTCCTGCTCCTCTTAGCATGATAAAGAAGATTCAAAGAGAGTGAGATGCCAGCTCCTTTCATTCAGTCAGTAGCTTCAAACATTTCTGGTATATGAATAACATGTTTTTCAATGGCAAAAATCAATGAATATTGTAAATGCACAAACAGTAATTTCTCCGCATTGCAAGGTGCAATTCTGAAATTTTTTGCTTTTTCCTGCTCCTCTTAGCATGATAAAGAAGATTCAAAGAGAGTGAGATGCCAGCTCCTTTCATTCAGTCAGTAGCTTCAATCATTTCTGGACGTTTTTCAATGGCAAAAATCAATGAATATTGTAAATGCACAAACTGTAATTTCTCCGCATTGCAAGGTGCAATTCTGAAATTTTTTGCTTTTTCCTGCTCCTCTTAGCATGATAAAGAAGATTCAAAGAGAGTGAGATGCCAGCTCCTTTCATTCAGTCAGTAGCTTCAAACATTTCTGGTATATGAATAACATGATGTTTTTCAATGGCAAAAATCAATGAATATTGTAAATGCACAAACAGTAATTTCTCCGCATTGCAAGGTGCAATTCTGAAATTTTTTGCTTTTTCCTGCTCCTCTTAGCATGATAAAGAAGTTTCAAAGAGAGTGAGATGCCAGCTCCTTTCATTCATTCAGTAGCTTCAATCATTTCTGGTAAATGAATAACATGATGTTTTTCAATGGCAAAAATCAATGAATATTGTAAATGCACAAACACTAATTTCTCCGCATTGCAAGTCGCAATTCTGAAATTTTTTGCTTTTTCCTGCTCCTCTTAGCATGATAAAGAAGATTCAAAGAGAGTGAGATGCCAGCTCCTTTCATTCAGTCAGTAGCTTCAATCATTTCTGAACGTTTTTCAATGGCAAAAATCAATGAATATTGTAAATGCACAAACAGTAATTTCTCCGCATTGCAAGGTGCAATTCTGAAATTTTTTGATTTTTCCTGCTCCTCTTAGCATGATAAAGAAGATTCAAAGAGAGTGAGATGCCAGCTCCTTTCATTCAGTCAGTAGCTTCAATCATTTCTGGACGTTTTTCAATGGCAAAAATCAATGAATATTGTAAATGCACAAACAGTAATTTCTCCGCATTGCAAGGTGCAATTCTGAAATTTTTTGCTTTTTCCTGCTCCTCTTAGCATGATAAAGAAGATTCAAAGAGAGTGAGGTGCCAGCTCCTTTCATTCAGTCAGTAGCTTCAAACATTTCTGGTATATGAATAACATGTTTTTCAATGGCAAAAATCAATGAATATTGTAAATGCACAAACAGTAATTTCTCCGCATTGCAAGGAGCAATTCTGAAATTTTTTGCTTTTTCCTGCTCCTCTTAGCATGATAAAGAAGATTCAAAGAGAGTGAGATGCCAGCTCCTTTCATTCAGTCAGTAGCTTCAATCATTTCTGGACGTTTTTCAATGGCAAAAATCAATGAATATTGTAAATGCACAAACAGTAATTTCTCCGCATTGCAAGGTGCAATTCTGAAATTTTTTGCTTTTTCCTGCTCCTCTTAGCATGATAAAGAAGATTCAAAGAGAGTGAGATGCCAGCTCCTTTCATTCAGTCAGTAGCTTCAATCATTTCTGGACGTTTTTCAATGGCAAAAATCAATGAATATTGTAAATGCACAAACTTTAATTTCTCCGCATTGCAAGGTGCAATTCTGAAATTTTTTGCTTTTTCCTGCTCCTCTTAGCATGATAAAGAAGATTCAAAGAGAGTGAGATGCCAGCTCCTTTCATTCAGTCAGTAGCTTCAAACATTTCTGGTATATGAATAACATGATGTTTTTCAATGGCAAAAATCAATGAATATTGTAAATGCACAAACAGTAATTTCTCCGCATTGCAAGGTGCAATTCTGAAATTTTTTGCTTTTTCCTGCTCCTCTTAGCATGATAAAGAAGATTCAAAGAGAGTGAGATGCCAGCTCCTTTCATTCAGTCAGTAGCTTCAAACATTTCTGGTATATGAATAACATGATGTTTTTCAATGGCAAAAATCAATGAATATTGTAAATGCA
Organism: Phyllobates terribilis; assembly: GCF_046119375.1. Taxonomy (NCBI): domain Eukaryota; kingdom Metazoa; phylum Chordata; class Amphibia; order Anura; family Dendrobatidae; genus Phyllobates; species Phyllobates terribilis. The sequence continues at coordinate 21,000 of NW_027365547.1, read as the reverse complement.
CAAACAGTAATTTCTCCGCATTACAAGGTGCAATTCTGAAATTTTTTGCTTTTTCCTGCTCCTCTTAGCATGATAAAGAAGATTCAAAGAGAGTGAGATGCCAGCTCCTTTCATTGAGTCAGTAGCTTCAATCATTTCTGGACTTTTTTCAATGGCAAAAATCATTGAATATTGTAAATGCACAAACAGTAATTTCTCCGCATTGCAAGGTGCAATTCTGAAATTTTTTACTTTTTCCTGCTCCTCTTAGCATGATAAAGAAGATTCAAAGAGAGTGAGATGCCAGCTCCTTTCATTCAGTCAGTAGCTTCAATCATTTCTGGTATATGAATAACATGATGTTTTTCAATGGCAAAAATCAATGAATATTGTAAATGCACAAACAGTAATTTCTCCGCATTGCAAGGTGCAATTCTGAAATTTTTTGTTTTTTCCTGCTCCTCTTAGCATGATAAAGAAGATTCAAAGAGAGTGAGATGCCAGCTCCTTTCATTCAGTCAGTAGCTTCAAACATTTCTGGTATATGAATAACATGATGTTTTTCAATGGCAAAAATCAATGAATATTGTAAATGCACAAACAGTAATTTCTCCGCATTGCAAGGTGCAATTCTGAAATTTTTTGCTTTTTCCTGCTCCTCTTAGCATGTTAAAGAAGATTCAAAGAGAGTGAGATGCCAGCTCCTTTCGTTCAGTCAGTAGCCTCAATCATTTCTGGACGTTTTTCAATGGTAAAAATCAATGAATATTGTAAATGCACAAACAGTAATTTCTCCGCATTGCAAGGTGCAATTCTGAAATTTTTTGCTTTTTCCTGCTCCTCTTAGCATGATAAAGAAGATTCAAAGAGAGTGAGATGCCAGCTCCTTTCATTCAGTCAGTAGCTTCAAACATTTCTGGTATATGAATAACATGATGTTTTTCAATGGCAAAAATCAATGAATATTGTAAATGCACAAACAGTAATTTCTCCGCATTGCAAGGTGCAATTCTGAAATTTTTTGCTTTTTCCTGCTCCTCTTAGCATGATAAAGAAGATTCAAAGAGAGTGAGATGCCAGCTCCTTTCATTCAGTCAGTAGCTTCAATCATTTCTGGTATATGAATAACATGATGTTTTTCAATGGCAAAAATCAATGAATATTGTAAATGCACAAACAGTAATTTCTCCGCATTGCAAGGTGCAATTCTGAAATTTTTTGCTTTTTCCTGCTCCTCTTAGCATGATAAAGAAGATTCAAAGAGAGTGAGATGCCAGCTCCTTTCATTCAGTCAGTAGCTTCAATCATTTCTGGACGTTTTTCAATGGCAAAAATCAATGAATATTGCAAATGCACAAACAGTAATTTCTCCGCATTGCAAGGTGCAATTCTGAAATTTTTTGCTTTTTCCTGCTCCTCTTAGCATGATAAACAAGATTCAAAGAGAGTGAGATGCCAGCTCCTTTCATTCAGTCAGTAGCTTCAATCATTTCTGGACGTTTTTCAATGGCAAAAATCAATGAATATTGTAAATGCACAAACAGTAATTTCTCCGCATTGCAAGGTGCAATTCTGAAATTTTTTGCTTTTACCTGCTCCTCTTAGCATGATAAAGAAGATTCAAAGAGAGTGAGATGCCAGCTCCTTTCATTCAGTCAGTAGCTTCAATCATTTCTGGACGTTTTTCAATGGCAAAAATCAATGAATATTGTAAATGCACAAACAGTAATTTCTCCGCATTGCAAGTTGCAATTCTGAAATTTTTTGCTTTTTCCTGCTCCTCTTAGCATGATAAAGAAGATTCAAAGAGAGTGAGATGCCAGCTCCTTTCATTCAGTCAGTAGCTTCAAACATTTCTGGTATATGAATAACATGATGTTTTTCAATGGCAAAAATCAATGAATATTGTAAATGCACAAACAGTAATTTCTCCGCATTGCAAGGTGCAATTCTGAAATTTTTTGCTTTTTCCTGCTCCTCTTAGCATGATAAAGAAGATTCAAAGAGAGTGAGATGCCAGCTCCTTTCGTTCAGTCAGTAGCTTCAATCATTTCTGGACGTTTTTCAATGGCAAAAATCATTGAATATTATAAATGCACAAACAGTAATTTCTCCGCATTGCATAGTGCAATTCTGAAATTTTTTACTTTTTCCTGCTCCTCTTAGCATGATAAAGAAGATTCAAAGAGAGTGAGATGCCAGCTCCTTTCATTCAGTCAGTAGCTTCAATCATTTCTGGTATATGAATAACATGATGTTTTTCAATGGCAAAAATCAATGAATATTGTAAATGCACAAACAGTAATTTCTCCGCATTGCAAGGTGCAATTCTGAAATTTTTTGCTTTTTCCTGCTCCTCTTAGCATGATAAAGAAGATTCAAAGAGAGTGAGATGCCAGCTCCTTTCATTCAGTCAGTAGCTTCAATAATTTCTGGACGTTTTTCAATGGCAAAAATCAATGAATATTGTAAATGCACAAACAGTAATTTCTCCGCATTGCAAGGTGCAATTCTGAAATTTTTTGCTTTTTCCTGCTCCTCTTAGCATGATAAACATGATTCAAAGAGAGTGAGATGCCAGCTCCTTTCATTCAGTCAGTAGCTTCAATCATTTCTGGACGTTTTTCAATGGCAAAAATCAATGAATATTGTAAATGCACAAACAGTAATTTCTCCGCATTGCAAGGTGCAATTATGAAATTTTTTGCTTTTTCCTGCTCCTCTTAGCATGATAAAGAAGATTCAAAGAGAGTGAGATGCCAGCTCCTTTCATTCAGTCAGTAGCTTCAAACATTTCTGGTATATGAATAACATGATGTTTTTCAATGGCAAAAATCAATGAATATTGTAAATGCACAAACAGTAATTTCTCCGCATTGCAAGGTGCAATTCTGAAATTTTTTGCTTTTTCCTGCTCCTCTTAGCATGATAAAGAAGATTCAAAGAGAGTGAGATGCCAGCTCCTTTCATTCAGTCAGTAGCTTCAATCATTTCTGGATGTTTTTCAATGGCAAAAATCAATGAATATTGTAAATGCACAAACAGTAATTTCTCCGCATTGCAAGGTGCAATTCTGAAATTTTTTGCTTTTTCCTGCTCCTCTTAGCATGATAAACAAGATTCAAAGAGAGTGAGATGCCAGCTCCTTTCATTCAGTCAGTAGCTTCAATCATTTCTGGACGTTTTTCAATGGCAAAAATCAATGAATATTGTAAATGCACAAACAGTAATTTCTCCGCATTGCAAGGTGCAATTCTGAAATTTTTTGCTTTTTCCTGCTCCTCTTAGCATGATAAAGAAGATTCAAAGAGAGTGAGATGCCAGCTCCTTTCATTCAGTCAGTAGCTTCAAACATTTCTGGTATATGAATAACATGATGTTTTTCAATGGCAAAAATCAATGAATATTGTAAATGCACAAACAGTAATTTCTCCGCATTGCAAGGTGCAAGTCTGAAATTTTTTGCTTTTTCCTGCTCCTCTTAGCATGATAAAGAAGATTCAAAGAGAGTGAGATGCCAGCTACTTTCATTCAGTCAGTAGCTTCAATCATTTCTGGACGTTTTTCAATGGTAAAAATCAATGAATATTGTAAATGCACAAACAGTAATTTCTCCACATTGCAAGGTGCAATTCTGAAATTTTTTGCTTTTTCTTGCTCCTCTTAGCATGATAAAGAAGATTCAAAGAGAGTGAGATGCCAGCTCCTTTCATTCAGTCAGTAGCTTCAAACATTTCTGGTATATGAATAACATGATGTTTTTCAATGGCAAAAATCAATGAATATTGTAAATGCACAAACAGTAATTTCTCCGCATTGCAAGGTGCAATTCTGAAATTTTTTGCTTTTTCCTGCTCCTCTTAGCATGATAAAGAAGATTCAAAGAGAGTGAGATGCCAGCTCCTTTCATTCAGTCAGTAGCTTCAATCATTTCTGGATGTTTTTCAATGGCAAAAATCAATGAATATTGTAAATGCACAAACTGTAATTTCTCCGCATTGCAAGGTGCAATTCTGAAATTTTTTGCTTTTTCCTGCTCCTCTTAGCATAATAAAGAAGATTCAAAGAGAGTGAGATGCCAGCTCCTTTCATTCAGTCAGTAGCTTCAATCATTTCTGGACGTTTTTCAATGGCAAAAATCAATGAATATTGTAAATGCACAAACAGTAATTTCTCCGCATTGCAAGGTGCAATTCTGAAATTTTTTGCTTTTTCCTGCTCCTCTTAGCATGATAAAGAAGATTCAAAGAGAGTGAGATGCCAGCTCCTTTCATTCAGTCAGTACCTTCAATCATTTCTGGACGTTTTTCAATGGCAAAAATCAATGAATATTGTAAATGCACAAACAGTAATTTCTCCGCATTGCAAGGTGCAATTCTGAAATTTTTTGCTTTTTCCCGCTCCTCTTAGCATGATAAAGATTCAAAGAGAGTGAGGTGCCAGCTCCTTTCATTCAGTCAGTAGCTTCAAACATTTCTGGTATATGAATAACATGTTTTTCAATGGCAAAAATCAATGAATATTGTAAATGCACAAACAGTAATTTCTCCGCATTGCAAGGTGCAATTCTGAAATTTTTTGCTTTTTCCTGCTCCTCTTAGCATGATAAAGAAGATTCAAAGAGAGTGAGATGCCAGCTCCTTTCATTCAGTCAGTAGCTTCAAACATTTCTGGTATATGAATAACATGATGTTTTTCAATGGCAAAAATCAATGAATATTGTAAATGCACAAACAGTAATTTCTCCGCATTGCAAGGTGCAATTCTGAAATTTTTTGCTTTTTCCTGCTCCTCTTAGCATGATAAAGAAGATTGAAAGAGAGTGAGATGCCAGCTCCTTTCATTCAGTCAGTAGCTTCAATCATTTCTGGATGTTTTTCAATGGCAAAAATCAATGAATATTGTAAATGCACAAACTGTAATTTCTCCGCATTGCAAGGTGCAATTCTGAAATTTTTTGCTTTTTCCTGCTCCTCTTAGCATGATAAAGAAGATTCAAAGAGAGTGAGATGCCAGCTCCTTTCATTCAGTCAGTAGCTTCAATCATTTCTGGACGTTTTTCAATGGCAAAAATCAATGAATATTGTAAATGCACAAACAGTAATTTCTCCGCATTGCAAGGTGCAATTCTGAAATTTTTTGCTTTTTCCTGCTCCTCTTAGCATGATAAAGAAGATTCAAAGAGAGTGAGATGCCAGCTCCTTTCATTCAGTCAGTACCTTCAATCATTTCTGGACGTTTTTCAATGGCAAAAATCAATGAAAATTGTAAATGCACAAACAGTAATTTCTCCGCATTGCAAGGTGCGATTCTGAAATTTTTTGCTTTTTCCTGCTCCTCTTAGCATGATAAAGAAGATTCAAAGAGAGTGAGATGCCAGCTCCTTTCATTCAGTCAGTAGCTTCAAACATTTCTGGTATATGAATAACATGATGTTTTTCAATGGCAAAAATCAATGAATATTGTAAATGCACAAACAGTAATTTCTCCGCATTGCAAGGTGCAAGTCTGAAATTTTTTGCTTTTTCCTGCTCCTCTTAGCATGATAAAGAAGATTCAAAGAGAGTGAGATGCCAGCTACTTTCATTCAGTCAGTAGCTTCAATCATTTCTGGACCTTTTTCAATGGTAAAAATCAATGAATATTGTAAATGCACAAACAGTAATTTCTCCACATTGCAAGGTGCAATTCTGAAATTTTTTGCTTTTTCCTGCTCCTCTTAGCATGATAAAGAAGATTCAAAGAGAGTGAGATGCCAGCTCCTTTCATTCAGTCAGTAGCTTCAAACATTTCTGGTATATGAATAACATGATGTTTTTCAATGGCAAAAATCAATGAATATTGTAAATGCACAAACAGTAATTTCTCCGCATTGCAAGGTGCAATTCTGAAATTTTTTGCTTTTTCCTGCTCCTCTTAGCATGATAAAGAAGATTCAAAGAGAGTGAGATGCCAGCTCCTTTCATTCAGTCAGTAGCTTCAAACATTTCTGGTATATGAATAACATGATGTTTTTCAATGGCAAAAATCAATGAATATTGTAAATGCACAAACAGTAATTTCTCCGCATTGCAAGGTGCAATTCTGAAATTTTTTGCTTTTTCCTGCTCCTCTTAGCATGATAAAGAAGATTCAAAGAGAGTGAGATGCCAGCTCCTTTCATTCAGTCAGTAGCTTCAATCATTTCTGGATGTTTTTCAATGGCAAAAATCAATGAATATTGTAAATGCACAAACAGTAATTTCTCCGCATTGCAAGGTGCAATTCTGAAATTTTTTGCTTTTTCCTGCTCCTCTTAGCATGATAAAGAAGATTCAAAGAGAGTGAGATGTCAGCTCCTTTCATTCAGTCAGTAGCTTCAAACATTTCTGGTATATGAATAACATGATGTTTTTCAATGGCAAAAATCAATGAATTTTGTAAATGCACAAACTAATTTCTCCGCATTGCAAGGTGCAATTCTGAAATTTTTTGCTTTTTCCTGCTCCTCTTAGCATGATAAAGAAGATTCAAAGAGAGTGAGATGCCAGTTCCTTTCATTCAGTCAGTAGCTTCAATCATTTCTGGACGTTTTTCAATGGCAAAAATCAATGAATATTGTAAATGCACAAACAGTAATTTCTCCGCATTGCAAGGTGCAATTCTGAAATTTTTTGCTTTTTCCTGCTCCTCTTAGCATGATAAAGAAGATTCAAAGAGAGTGAGATGCCAGCTCCTTTCATTCAGTCAGTATCTTCAATCATTTCTGGTATATGAATAACATGATGTTTTTCAATGGCAAAAATCAATGAATATTGTAAATGCACAAACAGTAATTTCTCCGCATTGCAAGGTGCAATTCTGAAATTTTTTGCTTTTTCCTGCTCCTCTTAGCATGATAAAGAAGATTCAAAGAGAGTGAGATGCCAGCTCCTTTCATTCAGTCAGTAGCTTCAATCATTTCTGGACGTTTTTCAATGGCAAAAATCAATGAATATTGTAAATGCACAAACAGTAATTTCTCCGCATTGCAAGGTGCAATTCTGAAATTTTTTGCTTTTTCCTGCTCCTCTTAGCATGATAAACAAGATTCAAAGAGAGTGAGATGCCAGCTCCTTTCATTCAGTCAGTAGCTTCAATCATTTCTGGACGTTTTTCAATGGCAAAAATCAATGAATATTGTAAATGCACAAACAGTAATTTCTCCGCATTGCAAGGTGCAATTCTGAAATTTTTTGCTTTTTCCTGCTCCTCTTAGCATGATAAAGAAGATTCAAAGAGAGTGAGATGCCAGCTCCTTTCATTCAGTCAGTAGCTTCAAACATTTCTGGTATATGAATAACATGATGTTTTTCAATGGCAAAAATCAATGAATATTGTAAATGCACAAACAGTAATTTCTCCGCATTGCAAGGTGCAAGTCTGAAATTTTTTGCTTTTTCCTGCTCCTCTTAGCATGATAAAGAAGATTCAAAGAGAGTGAGATGCCAGCTACTTTCATTCAGTCAGTAGCTTCAATCATTTCTGGATGTTTTTCAATGGTAAAAATCAATGAATATTGTAAATGCACAAACAGTAATTTCTCCACATTGCAAGGTGCAATTCTGAAATTTTTTGCTTTTTCCTGCTCCTCTTAGCATGATAAAGAAGATTCAAAGAGAGTGAGATGCCAGCTCCTTTCATTCAGTCAGTAGCTTCAAACATTTCTGGTATATGAATAACATGATGTTTTTCAATGGCAAAAATCAATGAATATTGTAAATGCACAAACAGTAATTTCTCCGCATTGCAAGGTGCAATTCTGAAATTTTTTGCTTTTTCCTGCTCCTCTTAGCATGATAAAGAAGATTCAAAGAGAGTGAGATGCCAGCTACTTTCATTCAGTCAGTAGCTTCAATCATTTCTGGATGTTTTTCAATGGTAAAAATCAATGAATATTGTAAATGCACAAACAGTAATTTCTCCACATTGCAAGGTCCAATTCTGAAATTTTTTGCTTTTTCCTGCTCCTCTTAGCATGATAAAGAAGATTCAAAGAGAGTGAGATGCCAGCTCCTTTCATTCAGTCAGTAGCTTCAAACATTTCTGGTATATGAATAACATGATGTTTTCAATGGCAAAAATCAATGAATATTGTAAATGCACAAACAGTAATTTCTCCGCATTGCAAGGTGCAATTCTGAAATTTTTTGCTTTTTCCTGCTCCTCTTAGCATGATAAAGAAGATTCAAAGAGAGTGAGATGCCAGCTCCTTTCATTCAGTCAGTAGCTTCAAACATTTCTGGTATATGAATAACATGATGTTTTTCAATGGCAAAAATCAATGAATATTGTAAATGCACAAACAGTAATTTCTCCGCATTGCAAGGTGCAATTCTGAAATTTTTTGCTTTTTCCTGCTCCTCTTAGCATGATAAAGAAGATTGAAAGAGAGTGAGATGCCAGCTCCTTTCATTCAGTCAGTAGCTTCAATCATTTCTGGATGTTTTTCAATGGCAAAAATCAATGAATATTGTAAATGCACAAACTGTAATTTCTCCGCATTGCAAGGTGCAATTCTGAAATTTTTTGTTTTTTCCTGCTCCTCTTAGCATGATAAAGAAGATTCAAAGAGAGTGAGATGCCAGCTCCTTTCATTCAGTCAGTAGCTTCAATTATTTCTGGACGTTTTTCAATGGCAAAAATCAATGAATATTGTAAATGCACAAACAGTAATTTCTCCGCATTGCAAGGTGCAATTCTGAAATTTTTTGCTTTTTCCTGCTCCTCTTAGCATGATAAAGAAGATTCAAAGAGAGTGAGATGCCAGCTCCTTTCATTCAGTCAGTACCTTCAATCATTTCTGGATGTTTTTCAATGGCAAAAATCAATGAATATTGTAAATGCACAAACAGTAATTTCTCCGCATTGCAAGGTGCAATTCTGAAATTTTTTGCTTTTTACCGCTCCTCTTAGCATGATAAAGAAGATTCAAAGAGAGTGAGGTGCCAGCTCCTTTCATTCAGTCAGTAGCTTCAAACATTTCTGGTATATGAATAACATGTTTTTCAATGGCAAAAATCAATGAATATTGTAAATGCACAAACAGTAATTTCTCCGCATTGCAAGGTGCAATTCTGAAATTTTTTGATTTTTCCTGCTCCTCTTAGCATGATAAAGAAGATTCAAAGAGAGTGAGATGCCAGCTCCTTTCATTCAGTCAGTAGCTTCAATCATTTCTGGACGTTTTTCAATGGCAAAAATCAATGAATACTGTAAATGCACAAACAGTAATTTCTCCGCATTGCAAGGTGCAATTCTGAAATTTTTTGCTTTTTCCTGCTCCTCTTAGCATGATAAAGAAGATTCAAAGAGAGTGAGATGCCAGCTCCTTTCATTCAGTCAGTAGCTTCAATCATTTCTGGACGTTTTTCAATGGCAAAAATCAATGAATATTGTAAATGCACAAACAGTAATTTCTCCGCATTGCAAAGTGCAATTCTGAAATTTTTTGCTTTTTCCTGCTCCTCTTAGCATGATAAAGAAGATTCAAAGAGAGTGAGATGCCAGCTCCTTTCATTCAGTCAGTAGCTTCAAACATTTCTGGTATATGAATAACATGATGTTTTTCAATGGCAAAAATCAATGAATATTGTAAATGCACAAACAGTAATTTCTCCGCATTGCAAGGTGCAAGTCTGAAATTTTTTGCTTTTTCCTGCTCCTCTTAGCATGGTAAAGAAGATTCAAAGAGAGTGAGATGCCAGCTACTTTCATTCAGTCAGTAGCTTCAATCATTTCTGGACGTTTTTCAATGGTAAAAATCAATGAATATTGTAAATGCACAAACAGTAATTTCTCCACATTGCAAGGTGCAATTCTGAAATTTTTTGCTTTTTCCTGCTCCTCTTAGCATGATAAAGAAGATTCAAAGAGAGTGAGATGCCAGCTCCTTTCATTCAGTCAGTAGCTTCAAACATTTCTGGTATATGAATAACATGATGTTTTTCAATGGCAAAAATCAATGAATATTGTAAATGCACAAACAGTAATTTCTCCGCATTGCAAGGTGCAATTCTGAAATTTTTTGCTTTTTCCTGCTCCTCTTAGCATGATAAAGAAGATTCAAAGAGAGTGAGATGCCAGCTCCTTTCATTCAGTCAGTAGCTTCAAACATTTCTGGTATATGAATAACATGATGTTTTTCAATGGCAAAAATCAATGAATATTGTAAATGCACAAACAGTAATTTCTCCGCATTGCAAGGTGCAATTTTGAAATTTTTTGCTTTTTCCTGCTCCTCTTAGCATGATAAAGAAGATTCAAAGAGAGTGAGATGCCAGCTCCTTTCATTCAGTCAGTAGCTTCAATCATTTCTGGACGTTTTTCAATGGCAAAAATCAATGAATATTGTAAATGCACAAACAGTAATTTCTCCGCATTGCAAGGTGCAATTCTGAAATTTTTTGCTTTTTCCTGCTCCTCTTAGCATGATAAAGAAGATTCAAAGAGAGTGAGATGCCAGCTCCTTTCATTCAGTCAGTAGCTTCAATCATTTCTGGACGTTTTTCAATGGCAAAAATCAATGAATATTGTAAATGCACAAACAGTAATTTCTCCGCATTGCAAGGTGCAATTCTGAAATTTTTTGCTTTTTCCTGCTCCTCTTAGCATGATAAAGAAGATTCAAAGAGAGTGAGATGCCAGCTCCTTTCATTCAGTCAGTAGCTTCAATCATTTCTGGACGTTTTTCAATGGCAAAAATCAATGAATATTGTAAATGCACAAACAGTAATTTCTCCGCATTGCAAGGTGCAATTCTGAAATTTTTTGCTTTTTCCTGCTCCTCTTAGCATGATAAAGAAGATTCAAAGAGAGTGAGATGCCAGCTCCTTTCATTCAGTCAGTAGCTTCAATCATTTCTGGACGTTTTTCAATGGCAAAAATCAATGAATATTGTAAATGCACAAACAGTAATTTCTCCGCATTGCAAGGTGCAATTCTGAAATTTTTTGATTTTTCCTGCTCCTCTTAGCATGACAAAGAAGATTCAAAGAGAGTAAGATGCCAGCTCCTTTCATTCAGTCAGTAGCTTCAATCATTTCTGGTATATGAATAACATGATGTTTTTCAATGGCAAAAATCAATGAATATTGTAAATGCACAAACAGTAATTTCTCCGCATTGCAAGGTGCAATTCTGAAATTTTTTGCTTTTTCCTGCTCCTCTTAGCATGATAAAGAAGATTCAAAGAGAGTGAGATGCCAGCTCCTTTCAGTCAGTCAGTAGCTTCAATCATTTCTGGACGTTTTTCAATGGCAAAAATCAATGAATATTGTAAATGCACAAACAGTAATTTCTCCGCATTGCAAGGTGCAATTCTGAAATTTTTTGCTTTTTCCTGCTCCTCTTAGCATGATAAAGAAGATTCAAAGAGAGTGAGATGCCAGCTCCTTTCATTCAGTCAGTAGCTTCAATCATTTCTGGACGTTTTTCAATGGCAAAAATCAATGAATATTGTAAATGCACAAACAGTAATTTCTCCGCATTGCAAGGTGCAATTCTGAAATTTTTTGCTTTTTCCTGCTCCTCTTAGCATGATAAAGAAGATTCAAAGAGAGTGAGATGCCAGCTCCTTTCATTCAGTCAGTAGCTTCAAACATTTCTTGTATATGAATAACATGATGTTTTTCAATGGCAAAAATCAATGAATATTGTAAAAGCACAAACAGTAATTTCTCCGCATTGCAAGGTGCAATTCTGAAATTTTTTGCTTTTTCCTGCTCCTCTTAGCATGATAAAGAAGATTCAAAGAGAGTGAGATGCCAGCTCCTTTCATTCAGTCAGTAGCTTCAATCATTTCTGGACGTTTTTCAATGGCAAAAATCAATGAATATTGTAAATGCACAAACAGTAATTTCTCCGCATTGCAAGGTGCAATTCTGAAATTTTTTGCTTTTTCCTGCTCCTCTTAGCATGATAAAGAAGATTCAAAGAGAGTGAGATGCCAGCTCCTTTCATTCAGTCAGTAGCTTCAATCATTTCTGGTATATGAATAACATGATGTTTTTCAATGGCAAAAATCAATGAATATTGTAAATGCACAAACAGTAATTTCTCTGCATTGCAAGTTGCAATTCTGAAATTTTTTGCTTTTTCCTGCTCCTCTTAGCATGATAAAGAAGATTCAAAGAGAGTGAGATGCCAGCTCCTTTCATTCAGTCAGTAGCTTCAATCATTTCTGGACGTTTTTCAATGGCAAAAATCAATGAATATTGTAAATGCACAAACAGTAATTTCTCCGCATTGCAAGGTGCAATTCTGAAATTTTTTGCTTTTTCCTGCTCCTCTTAGCATGATAAAGAAGATTCAAAGAGAGTGAGATGCCAGCTCCTTTCATTCAGTCAGTAGCTTCAATCATTTCTGGACGTTTTTCAATGGCAAAAATCAATGAATATTGTAAATGCACAAACAGTAATTTCTCCGCATTGCAAGGTGCAATTCTGAAATTTTTTGCTTTTTCCTGCTCCTCTTAGCATGATAAAGAAGATTCAAAGAGAGTTAGATGCCAGCTCCTTTCATTCAGTCAGTAGCTTCAAACATTTCTGGTATATGAATAACATGATGTTTTTCAATGGCAAAAATCAATGAATATTGTAAAAGCACAAACAGTAATTTCTCCGCATTGCAAGGTGCAATTCTGAAATTTTTTGCTTTTTCCTGCTCCTCTTAGCATGATAAAGAAGATTCAAAGAGAGTGAGATGCCAGCTCCTTTCATTCAGTCAGTAGCTTCAATCATTTCTGGACGTTTTTCAATGGCAAAAATCAATGAATATTGTAAATGCACAAACAGTAATTTCTCCGCATTGCAAGGTGCAATTCTGAAATTTTTTGCTTTTTCCTGCTCCTCTTAGCATGATAAAGAAGATTCAAAGAGAGTGAGATGCCAGCTCCTTTCATTCAGTCAGTACCTTCAATCATTTCTGGATGTTTTTCAATGGCAAAAATCAATGAATATTGTAAATGCACAAACAGTAATTTCTCCGCATTGCAAGGTGCAATTCTGAAATTTTTTGCTTTTTCCCGCTCCTCTTAGCATGATAAAGAAGATTCAAAGAGAGTGAGGTGCCAGCTCCTTTCATTCAGTCAGTAGCTTCAAACATTTCTGGTATATGAATAACATGTTTTTCAATGGCAAAAATCAATGAATATTGTAAATGCACAAACAGTAATTTCTCCGCATTGCAAGGTGCAATTCTGAAATTTTTTGATTTTTCCTGCTCCTCTTAGCATGATAAAGAAGATTCAAAGAGAGTGAGATGCCAGCTCCTTTCATTCAGTCAGTAGCTTCAATCATTTCTGGACGTTTTTCAATGGCAAAAATCAATGAATATTGTAAATGCACAAACAGTCATTTCTCCGCATTGCAAGGTGCAATTCTGAAATTTTTTGCTTTTTCCTGCTCCTCTTAGCATGATAAAGAAGATTCAAAGAGAGTGAGATGCCAGCTCCTTTCATTCAGTCAGTAGCTTCAATCATTTCTGGACGTTTTTCAATGGCAAAAATCAATGAATATTGTAAATGCACAAACAGTAATTTCTCCGCATTGCAAGGTGCAATTCTGAAATTTTTTGCTTTTTCCTGCTCCTCTTAGCATGATAAAGAAGATTCAAAGAGAGTGAGATGCCAGCTCCTTTCATTCAGTCAGTAGCTTCAATCATTTCTGGACGTTTTTCAATGGCAAAAATCAATGAATATTGTAAATGCACAAACAGTAATTTCTCCGCATTGCAAGGTGCAATTCTGAAATTTTTTGCTTTTTCCTGCTCCTCTTAGCATGATAAAGAAGATTCAAAGAGAGTGAGATGCCAGCTCCTTTCATTCAGTCAGTAGCTTCAATCATTTCTGGACGTTTTTCAATGGCAAAAATCAATGAATATTGTAAATGCACAAACAGTAATTTCTCCGCAATGCAAGGTGCAATTCTGAAATTTTTTGCTTTTTCCTGCTCCTCTTAGCATGATAAAGAAGATTCAAAGAGAGTGAGATGCCAGCTCCTTTCATTCAGTCAGTAGCTTCAATCATTTCTGGACGTTTTTCAATGGCAAAAATCAATGAATATTGTAAATGCACAAACAGTAATTTCTCCGCATTGCAAGGTGCAATTCTGAAATTTTTTGCTTTTTCCTGCTCCTCTTAGCATGATAAAGAAGATTCAAAGAGAGTGAGATGCCAGCTCCTTTCATTCAGTCAGTAGCTTCAAACATTTCTGGTATATGAATAACATGATGTTTTTCAATGGCAAAAATCAATGAATATTGTAAATGCACAAACAGTAATTTCTCCGCATTGCAAGGTGCAATTCTGAAATTTTTTGCTTTTTCCTGCTCCTCTTAGCATGATAAAGAAGATTCAAAGAGAGTGAGATGCCAGCTCCTTTCATTCAGTCAGTAGCTTCAATCATTTCTGGACGTTTTTCAATGGCAAAAATCAATGAATATTGTAAATGCACAAACAGTAATTTCTCCGCATTGCAAGGTGCAATTCTGAAATTTTTTGCTTTTTCCTGCTCCTCTTAGCATGATAAAGAAGATTCAAAGAGAGTGAGATGCCAGCTCCTTTCATTCAGTCAGTAGCTTCAATCATTTCTGGACGTTTTTCAATGGCAAAAATCAATGAATATTGTAAATGCACAAACAGTAATTTCTCCGCATTGCAAGGTGCAATTCTGAAATTTTTTGCTTTTTCCTGCTCCTCTTAGCATGATAAAGAAGATTTAAAGAGAGTGAGATGCCAGCTCCTTTCATTCAGTCAGTAGCTTCAATCATTTCTGGACGTTTTTCAATGGCAAAAATCAATGAATATTGTAAATGCACAAACAGTAATTTCTCCGCATTGCAAGGTGCAATTCTGAAATTTTTTGCTTTTTCCTGCTCCTCTTAGCATGATAAAGAAGATTCAAAGAGAGTGAGATGCCAGCTCCTTTCATTCAGTCAGTAGCTTCAATCATTTCTGGACGTTTTTCAATGGCAAAAATCAATGAATATTGTAAATGCACAAACAGTAATTTCTCCGCATTGCAAGGTGCAATTCTGAAATTTTTTGCTTTTTCCTGCTCCTCTTAGCATGACAAAGAAGATTCAAAGAGAGTAAGATGCCAGCTCCTTTCATTCAGTCAGTAGCTTCAATCATTTCTGGTATATGAATAACATGATGTTTTTCAATGGCAAAAATCAATGAATATTGTAAATGCACAAACAGTAATTTCTCCGCATTGCAAGGTGCAATTCTGAAATTTTTTGCTTTTTCCTGCTCCTCTTAGCATGATAAAGAAGATTCAAAGAGAGTGAGATGCCAGCTCCTTTCAGTCAGTCAGTAGCTTCAATCATTTCTGGACGTTTTTCAATGGCAAAAATCAATGAATATTGTAAATGCACAAACAGTAATTTCTCCGCATTGCAAGGTGCAATTCTGAAATTTTTTGCTTTTTCCTGCTCCTCTTAGCATGATAAAGAAGATTCAAAGAGAGTGAGATGCCAGCTCCTTTCATTCAGTCAGTAGCTTCAATCATTTCTGGACGTTTTTCAATGGCAAAAATCAATGAATATTGTAAATGCACAAACAGTAATTTCTCCACATTGCAAGGTGCAATTCTGAAATTTTTTGCTTTTTCCTGCTCCTCTTAGCATGATAAAGAAGATTCAAAGAGAGTGAGATGCCAGCTCCTTTCATTCAGTCAGTAGCTTCAAACATTTCTTGTATATGAATAACATGATGTTTTTCAATGGCAAAAATCAATGAATATTGTAAAAGCACAAACAGTAATTTCTCCGCATTGCAAGGTGCAATTCTGAAATTTTTTGCTTTTTCCTGCTCCTCTTAGCATGATAAAGAAGATTCAAAGAGAGTGAGATGCCAGCTCCTTTCATTCAGTCAGTAGCTTCAATCATTTCTGGACGTTTTTCAATGGCAAAAATCAATGAATATTGTAAATGCACAAACAGTAATTTCTCCGCATTGCAAGGTGCAATTCTGAAATTTTTTGCTTTTTCCTGCTCCTCTTAGCATGATAAAGAAGATTCAAAGAGAGTGAGATGCCAGCTCCTTTCATTCAGTCAGTAGCTTCAATCATTTCTGGTATATGAATAACATGATGTTTTTCAATGGCAAAAATCAATGAATATTGTAAATGCACAAACAGTAATTTCTCCGCATTGCAAGTTGCAATTCTGAAATTTTTTGCTTTTTCCTGCTCCTCTTAGCATGATAAAGAAGATTCAAAGAGAGTGAGATGCCAGCTCCTTTCATTCAGTCAGTAGCTTCAATCATTCTGGACGTTTTTCAATGGCAAAAATCAATGAATATTGTAAATGCACAAACAGTAATTTCTCCGCATTGCAAGGTGCAATTCTGAAATTTTTTGCTTTTTCCTGCTCCTCTTAGCATGATAAAGAAGATTCAAAGAGAGTGAGATGCCAGCTCCTTTCATTCAGTCAGTAGCTTCAATCATTTCTGGACGTTTTTCAATGGCAAAAATCAATGAATATTGTAAATGCACAAACAGTAATTTCTCCGCATTGCAACGTGCAATTCTGAAATTTTTTGCTTTTTCCTGCTCCTCTTAGCATGATAAAGAAGATTCAAAGAGAGTTAGATGCCAGCTCCTTTCATTCAGTCAGTAGCTTCAAACATTCTGGTATATGAATAACATGATGTTTTTCAATGGCAAAAATCAATGAATATTGTAAAAGCACAAACAGTAATTTCTCCGCATTGCAAGGTGCAATTCTGAAATTTTTTGCTTTTTCCTGCTCCTCTTAGCATGATAAAGAAGATTCAAAGAGAGTGAGATGCCAGCTCCTTTCATTCAGTCAGTAGCTTCAATCATTTCTGGACGTTTTTCAATGGCAAAAATCAATGAATATTGTAAATGCACAAACAGTAATTTCTCCGCATTGCAAGGTGCAATTCTGAAATTTTTTGCTTTTCCTGCTCCTCTTAGCATGATAAAGAAGATTCAAAGAGAGTGAGATGCCAGCTCCTTTCATTCAGTCAGTACCTTCAATCATTTCTGGGATGTTTTTCAATGGCAAAAATCAATGAATATTGTAAATGCACAAACAGTAATTTCTCCGCATTGCAAGGTGCAATTCTGAAATTTTTTGCTTTTTCCCGCTCCTCTTAGCATGATAAAGAAGATTCAAAGAGAGTGAGGTGCCAGCTCCTTTCATTCAGTCAGTAGCTTCAAACATTTCTGGTATATGAATAACATGTTTTTCAATGGCAAAAATCAATGAATATTGTAAATGCACAAACAGTAATTTCTCCGCATTGCAAGGTGCAATTCTGAAATTTTTTGATTTTTCCTGCTCCTCTTAGCATGATAAAGAAGATTCAAAGAGAGTGAGATGCCAGCTCCTTTCATTCAGTCAGTAGCTTCAATCATTTCTGGACGTTTTTCAATGGCAAAAATCAATGAATATTGTAAATGCACAAACAGTAATTTCTCCGCATTGCAAGGTGCAATTCTGAAATTTTTTGCTTTTTCCTGCTCCTCTTAGCATGATAAAGAAGATTCAAAGAGAGTGAGATGCCAGCTCCTTTCATTCAGTCAGTAGCTTCAATCATTTCTGGACGTTTTTCAATGGCAAAAATCAATGAATATTGTAAATGCACAAACAGTAATTTCTCCGCATTGCAAGGTGCAATTCTGAAATTTTTTGCTTTTTCCTGCTCCTCTTAGCATGATAAAGAAGATTCAAAGAGAGTGAGATGCCAGCTCCTTTCATTCAGTCAGTAGCTTCAAACATTTCTGGTATATGAATAACATGATGTTTTCAATGGCAAAAATCAATGAATATTGTAAATGCA
Source organism: Phyllobates terribilis (assembly GCF_046119375.1). NCBI lineage: Eukaryota > Metazoa > Chordata > Amphibia > Anura > Dendrobatidae > Phyllobates > Phyllobates terribilis. The sequence goes on along the minus strand of NW_027365547.1, from coordinate 3,191 downwards.
CAAACAGTAATTTCTCCGCATTGCAAGGTGCAAGTCTGAAATTTTTTGCTTTTTCCTGCTCCTCTTAGCATGGTAAAGAAGATTCAAAGAGAGTGAGATGCCAGCTACTTTCATTCAGTCAGTAGCTTCAATCATTTCTGGACGTTTTTCAATGGTAAAAATCAATGAATATTGTAAATGCACAAACAGTAATTTCTCCACATTGCAAGGTGCAATTCTGAAATTTTTTGCTTTTTCCTGCTCCTCTTAGCATGATAAAGAAGATTCAAAGAGAGTGAGATGCCAGCTCCTTTCATTCAGTCAGTAGCTTCAAACATTTCTGGTATATGAATAACATGATGTTTTTCAATGGCAAAAATCAATGAATATTGTAAATGCACAAACAGTAATTTCTCCGCATTGCAAGGTGCAATTCTGAAATTTTTTGCTTTTTCCTGCTCCTCTTAGCATGATAAAGAAGATTCAAAGAGAGTGAGATGCCAGCTCCTTTCATTCAGTCAGTAGCTTCAAACATTTCTGGTATATGAATAACATGATGTTTTTCAATGGCAAAAATCAATGAATATTGTAAATGCACAAACAGTAATTTCTCCGCATTGCAAGGTGCAATTCTGAAATTTTTTGCTTTTTCCTGCTCCTCTTAGCATGATAAAGAAGATTCAAAGAGAGTGAGATGCCAGCTCCTTTCATTCAGTCAGTAGCTTCAATCATTTCTGGACGTTTTTCAATGGCAAAAATCAATGAATATTGTAAATGCACAAACAGTAATTTCTCCGCATTGCAAGGTGCAATTCTGAAATTTTTTGCTTTTTCCTGCTCCTCTTAGCATGATAAAGAAGATTCAAAGAGAGTGAGATGCCAGCTCCTTTCATTCAGTCAGTAGCTTCAATCATTTCTGGACGTTTTTCAATGGCAAAAATCAATGAATATTGTAAATGCACAAACAGTAATTTCTCCGCATTGCAAGGTGCAATTCTGAAATTTTTTGCTTTTTCCTGCTCCTCTTAGCATGATAAAGAAGATTCAAAGAGAGTGAGATGCCAGCTCCTTTCATTCAGTCAGTAGCTTCAAACATTTCTGGTATATGAATAACATGATGTTTTTCAATGGCAAAAATCAATGAATATTGTAAATGCACAAACAGTAATTTCTCCGCATTGCAAGGTGCAATTCTGAAATTTTTTGCTTTTTCCTGCTCCTCTTAGCATGATAAAGAAGATTCAAAGAGAGTGAGATGCCAGCTCCTTTCATTCAGTCAGTAGCTTCAATCATTTCTGGACGTTTTTCAATGGCAAAAATCAATGAATATTGTAAATGCACAAACAGTAATTTCTCCGCATTGCAAGGTGCAATTCTGAAATTTTTTGCTTTTTCCTGCTCCTCTTAGCATGATAAAGAAGATTCAAAGAGAGTGAGATGCCAGCTCCTTTCATTCAGTCAGTAGCTTCAATCATTTCTGGACGTTTTTCAATGGCAAAAATCAATGAATATTGTAAATGCACAAACAGTAATTTCTCCGCATTGCAAGGTGCAATTCTTAAATTTTTTGCTTTTTCCTGCTCCTCTTAGCATGACAAAGAAGATTCAAAGAGAGTAAGATGCCAGCTCCTTTCATTCAGTCAGTAGCTTCAATCATTTCTGGTATATGAATAACATGATGTTTTTCAATGGCAAAAATCAATGAATATTGTAAATGCACAAACAGTAATTTCTCCGCATTGCAAGGTGCAATTCTGAAATTTTTTGCTTTTTCCTGCTCCTCTTAGCATGATAAAGAAGATTCAAAGAGAGTGAGATGCCAGCTCCTTTCATTCAGTCAGTAGCTTCAATCATTTCTGGACGTTTTTCAATGGCAAAAATCAATGAATATTGTAAATGCACAAACAGTAATTTCTCCGCATTGCAAGGTGCAATTCTGAAATTTTTTGCTTTTTCCTGCTCCTCTTAGCATGATAAAGAAGATTCAAAGAGAGTGAGATGCCAGCTCCTTTCATTCAGTCAGTAGCTTCAATCATTTCTGGACGTTTTTCAATGGCAAAAATCAATGAATATTGTAAATGCACAAACAGTAATTTCTCCGCATTGCAAGGTGCAATTCTGAAATTTTTTGCTTTTTCCTGCTCCTCTTAGCATGATAAAGAAGATTCAAAGAGAGTGAGATGCCAGCTCCTTTCATTCAGTCAGTAGCTTCAAACATTTCTTGTATATGAATAACATGATGTTTTTCAATGGCAAAAATCAATGAATATTGTAAAAGCACAAACAGTAATTTCTCCGCATTGCAAGGTGCAATTCTGAAATTTTTTGCTTTTTCCTGCTCCTCTTAGCATGATAAAGAAGATTCAAAGAGAGTGAGATGCCAGCTCCTTTCATTCAGTCAGTAGCTTCAATCATTTCTTGACGTTTTTCAATGGCAAAAATCAATGAATATTGTAAATGCACAAACAGTAATTTCTCCGCATTGCAAGGTGCAATTCTGAAATTTTTTGCTTTTTCCTGCTCCTCTTAGCAAGATAAAGAAGATTCAAAGAGAGTGAGATGCCAGCTCCTTTCATTCAGTCAGTAGCTTCAATCATTTCTGGTATATGAATAACATGATGTTTTTCAATGGCAAAAATCAATGAATATTGTAAATGCACAAACAGTAATTTCTCCGCATTGCAAGTTGCAATTCTGAAATTTTTTGCTTTTTCCTGCTCCTCTTAGCATGATAAAGAAGATTCAAAGAGAGTGAGATGCCAGCTCCTTTCATTCAGTCAGTAGCTTCAATCATTTCTGGACGTTTTTCAATGGCAAAAATCAATGAATATTGTAAATGCACAAACAGTAATTTCTCCGCATTGCAAGGTGCAATTCTGAAATTTTTTGCTTTTTCCTGCTCCTCTTAGCATGATAAAGAAGATTCAAAGAGAGTGAGATGCCAGCTCCTTTCATTCAGTCAGTAGCTTCAATCATTTCTGGACGTTTTTCAATGGCAAAAATCAATGAATATTGTAAATGCACAAACAGTAATTTCTCCGCATTGCAAGGTGCAATTCTGAAATTTTTTGCTTTTTCCTGCTCCTCTTAGCATGATAAAGAAGATTCAAAGAGAGTTAGATGCCAGCTCCTTTCATTCAGTCAGTAGCTTCAAACATTTCTGGTATATGAATAACATGATGTTTTTCAATGGCAAAAATCAATGAATATTG